>NC_137795.1:33579465-33674465 GCF_963383645.1 Muscardinus avellanarius | reverse complement strand
TACATGTTATACATCATACAGTTATATATCATAGTTATATATCATAGTGAGATTCAGAGGGATGCATAAATACAGGCACAGATCACTTGGTGCATTTCCTTCTGCATTCCCCCCACTCCTTCTTCCCTCCTCATACATGTTATACATCATACAGTTATATATCATATATACATGTTATACATCATACATATATATACATACATATATATACATGTATATATATATGTATATATGTATATATATATGTATATATGTATGTGTATATATACATACATACATGTATATATACATGTATGTATATATACATACATATATACATATATATCATATATACATGTTATACATCATACATATATATACATACATATATATACATGTATATATATGTATATATGCATATATATGTATATATGTATGTGTATATATACATACATACATGTATATATACATGTATGTATGTATATATATACATACATATATACATATATATCATATATACATGTTATACATCATACAGTTATATATCATAGTTATATATCATAGTGAGATTCAGAGGGATGCATAAATACAGGCACAGATCACTTGGTGCATTTCCTTCTGCATTCCCCCCACTCCTTCTTCCCTCCTCATACATGTTATACATCATACAGTTATATATCATATATACATGTTATACATCATACATATATATACATACATATATATATATACATGTATATATATATGTATATATGTATATATATATGTATATATGTATGTGTATATATACATACATACATGTATATATACATGTATGTATGTATATATATACATACATATATACATATATATCATATATACATGTTATACATCATACAGTTATATATCATAGTTATATATCATAGTGAGATTCAGAGGGATGCATAAATACAGGCACAGATCACTTGGTGCATTTCCTTCTGCATTCCCCCCACTCCTTCTTCCCTCCTCATACATGTTATACATCATACAGTTATATATCATATATACATGTTATACATCATACATATATATATACATACATATATATACATGTATATATATATGTATATATGCATATATATATGTATATATGTATGTGTATATATACATACATACATGTATATATACATGTATGTATGTATATATACACATACATATATACATATATATCATATATACATGTTATACATCATACAGTTATATATCATAGTTATATATCATAGTGAGATTCAGAGGGATGCATAAATACAGGCACAGATCACTTGGTGCATTTCCTTCTGCATTCCCCCCACTCCTTCTTCCCTCCTCATACATGTTAGTGAGATTGACAGTGATGCCTGCATGTATAGACATAAACTGTTGAACTGTTTATTCCCTCAAGTTTCATTTTTCTCCTTCCCACCTCCCTCTCTCCTTATCCTTTTTCACTCTCCTACTGGTTTCTCTCCTCATTTGACTGAAATCCCTTTTGATTTCTATTTTCTCTCTAGCTCCACATTTGAGAGAATAAACATTCAACCCTTGAATTTCTGAAACTGGATGATCTCTCTTAATAGTTTCTAGCTTCATCCATTTCCTGGTAAATGACATAATTTTGTTCTTTTTATGGCTGAGTAAAATTCCATTGTGTGTATACACACCATTTTCTTTATCCGTTTGTCTGTTCATGGACACCTAGGTTGGCTCGATACTTTGGCTATTATGAATTGGGCAGCTATGAACATGAGTACGCATGTGGTCACTACAATATTCTAGCAGCATGGAAATTCAAAGGATCATTAGGTACTATCTTGAAAACTTATATTCAATTAAGCAGAAAACTTAGATTTCTAGACACATACAACTTACCTAAATTGAAACAAGAGGATATAGAAAAATCTAAACAAACTAATAACAAAAAAGAGAGATTTAAGAAATAATAAAAATCCTTCCAACAAAGAAGAAAAGCCCAGGATCAGATGAATTTCCAGCTGAATTATAAAAAACCTTTAAAGAGGAACTAAGTCCAATCCTCCTAAGATTATTTCAGGAAATAGAGATGAAATACTCCCAAACTCATTCTATGACACCAGTAACACCTGGATTCAAAAACCAAATAAAGAAGCCTCAAGGAAAGAAAATTGCAGACCAATATCCTTGATGAACATAGATACAAAAATTCTTAATTAAATGCAAGTCACATTCAAAACCACATGGAGAATATAGTGAATCATGACCAAATTGGTTTCATTCCAGAGATGCAAGCCTAGGTCAGCACACTCAGGTAAATAAATGTAATTCACCATTTAATTAGAACCAAGGACAAAAATCACATAATCATCTTAATAGATGCAGAAAAAGCATTTGACAAAACTCAACAGCCATTCATGTTAAAAACACTGAAGAAGCCAGGCGTGGTGGCGCACGCTTGTAATCTCCGTGCTTGGGAGGCGGAGACAGGAGGATTGCGCTGGTCCGAAGACAGCCGCGCTGGCTTAAGAGACCCTGTTTCCAAATAAAAAATTTTAAAAAATAGACTGGGCATGGTGGCGCAGGCTTGTAATCCCCGCACTTGGGAGGCTGAGACAGGAGGATCGCACGGGTTCGAAGCCAGCCTCAGCTACTTAGTGAGGCTCTTAGCAACTTAGTGAGACCCTGTTTCCAAATAAAATATTTTTTAAAAAGTTATGGGAGTATAGCCTGGAGGTAGAAAGCCTCTGTGTTACACCCCCAGTACCACCAAAAATAAATAAATAAATAAATAAATAAATAAATAAATAAATAATAAAAAATATATTAAAAAATAGGTCTGGGAGTGTAGCCCGGAAGTAGAAGGGTTTCCAGGAATCCCAGTACCACCACACACACACACACAAAAAAAAACTGACAAAAACTAGGGATAAAATGAACTTACCTCAACATTATAAATGAAATATATGTATTCCCTTTCTCAATGAGCAATGAAAAAAAACATGCTGTTGTGCAGAAAACTGATGTGAACTTTATACTCAAGGGTAAAGAAAATAAAGGTAAAGGTAGCTCTCTCACAGAGAACCAAATTCTAATCACAACAGGCATCCTGGGAGTCAAGGCTAAACCAACCCTGCAAATCTAGACAAACGTACACTATCAGACCAAAAGGTCTTTAACTGCTGTTCTTTATCTGATATGCCTTCAAATGTACACAGAAACTGAAGGAGAGGACTGGAAGACATTCATCATGAGATCAGACCCAGGTCAACCACAAAGTGAAAAGCCCTGAGGCTTCATTCCATCAGCAGCAAACAGAAAGCCCATAGTTACCTATAAAAGGAGTTTATGACAAAATTGTTCAGAGGTCATTCACATTCAGAATTTTTCCCATTTCCTCTCTCGGTGCTTGTATTTCTTTATTTCTTCCTCCTACTGGCACTCTTCCTTATATGGAAAAGAATTTTTTTTTTTGTAGTACTGGGGATTGAACCCAGGAGCATTAGGCTATACCTCCAGCCCTTTTCATATATTTTTTTTTTGAGACAGGGACTCCCTAAATTATTGAAGCTCTTCTTATGTTTCTGAGCCTGGCCTCAAACCTGCAATCTTCCTGTCTCAGCCTCCCAAATAGTGGGATTGCAGATATGTGCCTCCACACTCAACAGGAAAGTAATTTTTAACATATAATTGTGTTATATTCGCTGAGATAAAAGGACAGACAGGCAGGCAATAAAATAACAGAAATGAGTGACGTTGATATTAAGGAAATGAGAAGGGAACATATTTGCTAACCTGGTGGCTTAATGCATTTCCAACAACTGGATACAAATTTTTAGTCCAAGTCTTTTGTCAGGTTGGACAAAAAAAGCAAACAGAATTATTTACATAAACACTCATTGTAAGAAATGAGGAAGCAAATTTCTGTTGGCACTAGATTCTCAAATAAATTTCTCATGAGTCTTTTGATGTGAGTCACTGTGTTACATAATGGACATTCTCCTTGGTGCCAGTTCTCTGGTCAATGCAAATCAGTGCTCTTTTAACCCTAAGCCTCTTGCTCATGCCTCTGACCTTTGTGTAGATCTTTCAAGAACCCACAAGACCGAAACAAATTCCATAGAGAATGAACTAATTGTGGCTTTGGAATTTTTCCAATTGACCTGATATAAATCTGACCTGGCAATGGTTGGCAGTGGTCAGAGGTGCTGGTGGTAGGGGGTCTGTGCTACCTTTGTATCTGGTGGAGAACACTGCCTCCGTATGAATCAGAAGGTCCAGCCTTATCACTAAGGCTCTGGATTGCACCACTACCTTCTGTTACAAGTGCCCAACATAAGTGCTGTCTCTTTCACATAAAACCCTGAATCTGCCAACATTCAGTGAAACCTGCAGCATGTCACTTAACCACTTGGGATTGCAATGCCCTCATTTTTAAATAAATATTAATATCGATACAATTTATTGAGGCCCTACTGTGTGCTGGTCGCTATACACTATCTGCTTTCCTAGCTGGATTGCATGTTCCGTGAGGGCAAGGAGAATATTTATTCCATGCACTATTGTATTTCCAACATCTAACACAGGTCTGGCACATGGTTTGTATTATTTGATTTTTATAGGGAACTTAGTAATTATTTATTAATGCATTGAAATTATACATCATAACGAGGTTCAGCTTGATAGAAACATATGTGCACATAGTATGTGGTGTATTTCCCCTTGAATCCCACTCTACTCCCTTCTACTTCCTGTACATAATATTAAAAATGCACTGGGCATGGTGGCACATGTTTGTAATCCCCGCGCTTGGGAGGCTGAGACAGGAGGATCGCACAGGTTCGAAGCCAGCCTCAGCTACTTATTGAGGCTCTCGGCAACTTAGTGAGACCCTGTTTCCAAATAAAAATATAAAATAGGTCTGGGAGTATAGCCCAGAGGTAGAAGGCCTCTGGGTTCCACCCCCAGTACCACCAAAAATAATAATAATAATATTAAAAATGCTGTTGAAAACTTCATATATGAATGTAGAATTATAAGAACTGTTTCTCATTTGCTTTTTTTTGCAGTACTGTTGGAAGGATTTATTTAGTTATATAACTTTTATTGTACCCCAGAAGTTAGATAGAACTTGTTTTGTTTCGTTTTTTTGTGGTACATATTGCTAGGCATATCTCATTTTATTAGGCATTTTATTGGAAAAATACGTAGATTACCTTGATAAAAGAAGAACATAATTTAAAGAGAGTTTATTCATTGTTGAACACATCATGGAGTCCTAACAATTAGGATAAATTAGGTGTGACTATTTACTTCTCACTATTTATTTTTTAAGGTTTTTCTTTTTATTGATGCATTGTAGTCATACATCTTAATGGGTTACAAGATGATAGAGGCACACATGTACACATCACTCAGCCCTTACCCAATTCCCACCTCATTTCCTCCCCCTTCATGTGTTAAGCTGACAGAATGTCAGTTATCATTAGCAACATTAAAAGAGCAAGCATTACTCCTTGCTATTTTACCACTAAAGTGACTGATAGAAAGTTGAAATGCCTTTTAATATGCCACATGCTGGTAAATAGTGTCCAGCATGTATACCTAACCTGTCTATCCCCTGAGCCTGGACTACCTGCACAAGGCTGTAGTGATGGAAACAGATCAGAGCATGTTTCAAGCCTCCTCTTAGCTGTGAAATGTGATAATCCCCACGACTGATGGGCATTTAATAACTCTTGCTTTGTGAGACTTTCCAATGATGTTCACCAGCTCATGCCTCCAGCTGGGTGGCTGGCTCAGTGGTGGGCATCTGCTCAGGCGCACTACTGGGCAGAGAACCCTTGAGGGATCTCCATTTATTCAGATCTACATCAGTCACTTCCTGTTGCTACTTTAGGGTACTAAGTACCTCATCCTCATCCCACCCTCAAAGATTTAGGAAAAAAGACCATCACTTACATGCATATCTATGTTTACAACAGCACAATTCACAAAAGCCAAATCATGGAAGGAGCCTAGATGTCTGTCAACAGATGAACTGACAACAAAAATGTGGCATCTACTCACAATGGAAGTTTACTCAGCTATAAAAAAAGATCAAAATTACACTTCATTTGCAGGTACTGGAGAATATTATGATGATCCAGTCTCAAAGCCAAGAGTTGAATGCCTTCTCTTACTTGTGGAAGCCAGGGAGAAAAAGGAAAATACAAAAGGGACTTTTGATAATTGAGGAGAGTGACAGTAGAATAGTGGGAGGGGAAGGAGGAGGGAGGTAGTGAGGAGAAAAGGAATAACCATTCAAGTGAGTGTGGCGGCATACACTGTAATCCCAGTACTTGGGAGGCTGAGGCAAGAGGATCTCAGGCCCGTGGCCAGCTTCAGCTACTTAGTGAGGCCTTCTGAAACTTAATGAGACTGTTTCAAAATTTAAAAATAGGGTGGTCTGGGGGTGTAGCTCAGAGATAGAATGGCCTTGAGTTCAATCCCCAGCACCACAAAAAAAGAAACCATTCAAATTATGCTGTGCTCATGTATAGAGATGTCACCCTTAGTTATGAGGAGGGGTGAGAAGTGGAGTAGAATCCAAAAGGAAACACACTTGTTAGCATGTGTGAATGACTTTGAGCCTCACTATGACATATAATTACAATGCACCAGTAAAAGTATTTTAAAAATTGAGCATCACTTTGAAGAGGTCTGTATAGTTAAACACCTGCTGATATAACAGTAATTAGATGAATGGGGCATAGCACTGCAGGCTAGTTCATGGTCATTTTGTTGAATCCAAACTAGAACGGAATGATCTACAAGATTTAATATTTTTAAATATTTTGTGGGTACTCTTAATCCTATCATTCCTTCAAGTCACATGTTACTTACGGTAGGTTAAAGTCCTTGAATCTTCTCAACGATATTTTTTTATTTGCTGAAGACTAGAATTAAGAGCACAAGTTTCATAAAGTATTACTAGGAAGAAGACACATGATTCACTTAGGGTTTTTGTTTTTATGGTACTGGGGACTGAACTCAGGAGCATTCTACCTCCAAGATACACCCCAGCCCTATTAATTTATTTATTTGGTTAGTGAGTTAGCTATCTTGCAATAGGGTCTTAGTTACTAAGGCTGGCTTTGAACCTGTGTTCCTCTTGTATTTCCTCTTGTGTTCCACCTCTCAAGTATTTCATTTAATTCTTATGAAGCAAACTTTGGCGACCACCTTGTCAAATGCAGGTAACTTGTCGTTTCACTCTACCACCCACCACTACTCCCTACATGTAGACTGGGCTCTAGGAAGTCAGCAGTTCAGGATGTCAGGGGCTAAATCCAATGTCTGGGTTCCTCAAAAAATTGAGGGCTGGTGTCACATCTATATAATTTGTCCTCTCTTGCAAAAGCCCAGAAACATTGCAGCAAATGTTTGTCACAATCACAGTTGCCATTTGCACTTGGGAAACCTGCAAGGAGAGATTGGAGAAAAGGGGTAAAGGCAATGGGCTGACATGTGGGACAATTTCATTACTGACTGAGGAGGCTGCAGAAAGCAAACTGACAGAGCAGGAAAACATGGTACACCCACACTCAAGACGAAGTCCTGAAACACAACAACTATCAATTCATGTCCATGTGTACACATCTTGATAAAATTATCCCTAAATCAAAATCTTTTACCTGCAATACACTTGAAGCAATAAGTAGAAGCGCTGATACAGCAATGAGTTGAGAATTCAGGAAGGAAGGAAGCATTGCCACCTTTGTTGCTTTGCCCTCCCCTTGGGCCACAGCATCCCAAGTGAGCCTGCGCTAGCTGCTTGATGCACAAGCCAGGCTGAGGTACGATTCTTAAGGAGGCAGCTCAGGGGAACCCTTCCTTCACATCTCTTCCCAAGCCAGGTCATAGAGGGCGTATTTACACTAGAAATCAGCAAATGCTATCAATCAGGGCCAGAAGCTTTGTCTGTCTGTTTGTTTGTTTGTTTGTTGTTTGTTCCCTAATAACCAATTGAAAGGCATGGACCAGCCCACCACAAGGCCAGTGACTCAGAAGCAAGAATGAGACAAGTAGTTCCCAAATTCCCAAATACATGGAAACCTGAAGTTGTAAAATATACGGGGTGGTTAAAAGGGTCTTAGGGAATTGGGTGCCAAAGCTATGTAAGACAGGAGGAGCAAATATTCCATTTAGTCACAAGAGATTCCAAAATTTTATTAAACCCAAGATTATATAGACTTCATGGAAGAGAATTAGAAGCAATTGTGTCAACTGATCCGTGTAACATTAGAAATCCCAGGCAGTTATTTTCAAAAATTTTTAAGAGCCAAAATGGATGATTGGCTTACTCCAAAACTCATTTCATGAATTCAAGATAAATTTTCTATTTTAAATTTAATTTTAAGCCGGGTGTGGTGGTGCATGCATGTGATCCCAGCATTTGGGAGGCTGAGACAGGAGGATTGCAGTTCGAAGACAGTATCAGTTACTACTTAGTGAGGCCCTTTTCAATTCATTGAGACCCTGTTTCAAAATAAAGAATAAAAAAAGGGCTGGAGGTATAGCTCGGAGGTAGAATGCCCCTTGGTTCCATCCCCAGTACCACACAAAAAATAAATAAATAAATTTAATTTTAAAATCTTTTTCAAAAGAGAAGGCAGGAGAAGTAAAAAAAAAATGCACATACATGAGAAATCAAGTTCATCTCACAGTTTAGCCATATACACATCACTGTGTAAATCACCAGTATACCCCTCAAACATTTGCTAATTACCCTAATTATTCACTGTAATAAAAGATCAGAGCTTTCATCAAAGCTAAAGATCTTAAACTGAATATGATGGAGAAACAGTACAAAAAACCACAAGAAACAAATATCTGTCATAAAAATCTTCATGTTCCTAGTTTAGAAATCTGTAAGATAACTTAACTGAGCTCATGTTGAGTCCTGAGGAAAAATTCAGTGTGACATCACTCACTACTGACACTGTAAATCTTCTAGTAAATAGCTAAGAGCAGGAAGGGACATTTGGTTTATTTACCCTCATTTATGCAGAACCCAAAAGTTATTGCCTTTGTTTTTCCAGGCTCCTTCAGCAAAATTTTTCTTATTATCTCTATAATAGAAATTTTCCCTACCAATAGTAGAGATCTTTGTGAAAACGGAGATTCCATTTGTGGTATCAGCATTCTTCCTAAAAGTACAGGTTTCTTTGCGTTTTTAGGTAGTCAAAATTCATTATTTTGATTTAATCAAATGGTAAACAATAAAGTGTTTTGAGACAACCAAATCTGGATTTGTTTTTTCTTTTTTTCTTAATTTACCATATGGTAGCTATAGCTTTAGACAAGCTATTTAACAACGTTTGTTTTCTCATTTGCATAAGTGAGGTTGGTAATGTCTAGCCTTCATAGTTACTATAAAGTTTAGAAACTGGATGATAAGCGATTCTCCCAGAAGGAACTCTTCACAAATGGTAGTTACTACAGCTGTCCTTGTCAGTCTTCTCTTAACTCAGCCACTGGACTAAAAGATGGCTAATACTTTGGAAGTACTGAGCACTGGAAGTTACTGCACTCTGGGACCCCTGCACCCTTCTCCAAACTGCTGTCTCACCACTTGTTCATCTTCTCAAATCTGAAAATTTAGTTATATTTCATGTGAATATATGAAATATGAGTGGGAAAAGACCTTTATAAATGGCAGATGAATGTAAATTTTGGGAGACTTACAAATACAAGCCAGTAGAACAAAATATTGTTAATACATGAAGTATGAATGAGTTGAAGAAGAAGACCATGCCAGGGAATTTCTTAGACATTTAAAGAAATAGCTAGAAGATGAATTATCCTTCCACTTAAAAGCAAATGACTGGAAAAGAAAAAGATGGAGAGAGAGAAAGAGGAGACAGAGAGAGAAATGAGTAAGTGGAAGGATTGGATCAATGGCGGCGTGCGGACCGTGATAAGTAGAGAAGGGATTTGGTATGATTCTCTACCACATCCTGGTTCTGTGTCATTAGGTAAGGTATATGGCCTCACCCCTAAAATGGGGGTAAAGAAAGAACCCTAAGGGCATGACTTTGAATCAGAATGTTTCCAGGCCCCTCCCAGCTCTTGGTTACCATAGGTTTTTCATAGGAAGTAATAATATCTGCAAAAGGAGAGCTGTATAATGTCCTACACAAATGAAAAAGCAACCAAGACAGAAGCACTCAGAGGCAGCCTCTCCGTTCGCTGATGCAGATTTAATAGCCCCAAAGCACACTGCCCTTGCCCAGCAGGAATGAGAGGGACCGAACTAGAGAGGAGCCCTGGCCCAGCCCACAGCCGCCTTACTTGGTCTCCTTGTCTTGGTATTCTTGTACCCTTACAGTGAAATTATGTCATTCCTAGAGATCCAGAATTTTGGTTATAACCCAATTTAATTAAATGTCCATACAAGTAGCTAGTTAAGGCATTTATAAGCTCCAGAGTGAGCCAAGTCTCTGATTCAGTAGCAAAGCTAGGCAAATTTCATCTTCTTTCCCTAGTCAATAAATTAAAATTGAAAGTCTGTAAAAATCGCTATAATGGTTTTCTGTTTGGGCCCATCTCCTTCTGCATTGCCTCACTATACAATCAGCAGAAAAGAGGGATGGTTTTTAAAATGTTGATGATTGCCGTTTGGTGAAGATAATCATCTGCTTCTATTGACTGGAGCTGCAAGGTCTGGGCACCCTGCCAACAAAATGAAATGAGATGTAGTAAGATCAATTCGTTAATTTTAATTATGCCTCAAAATCTCTTAATAAGTTGCTTAATCATTTTAAAAATGCATTGTTGCTTCTTCACTGCTCCTCCTTTCTGTATTGGAAAATGTTAATTTATTTTTAATCATTTCCATTTCTCCTTTCATCCATCTGCCCCTAAGGCTACAATTCTCTGCTATTACCACCAGGAACCAAAGCAGCCATAAAATTGAAGACCAAATATAATGAGAAAGCTTTTAAATAGCATGATAGGATTTTAAAAGCAACCAGATTCTTTGATTCCACTTACAAAATCCACTCACAGTTTTAATGCAGGGAGGTAACATATTGTGTGTCTTCCTCTTCAGAAATGGTGGTTTAAGTTGTTCAGGATGTTACAAACTAGCATGCTTTCAATGAGTTAGATTTATATATGAGACCTTTCCATTTTTGTTTTGTTTTGTTTTGGGTAATGGAGACTGAACTTAGGATCTTCTGTTACGGTTGTAATGGCGCTGTGGGCTCTTTTTTCTCTATCCAACTAGAATTTGTTGAATAGAAAAATTAAAACTAATAGGCAACTTGGTATAGCTTCAACAAGTCTTTATTTAAAAATCTGTAGGAAATATAAAGGAAATTAAAAAAAAAAGGCAGCATGCCTGGGGCACACTGGAGAGCCCAAAAGTGGAACTCTGCCCCTCCTCTCCATCCCCAGCCTTTAAATAGATTTTGTATTTGGTATGTTTGTATCAGTGTTACCAAGGCAATGGGCTAGTAACTTTTTTTTTTCTTTTCTTTTCTTTTTTTCTTTTTTTTTTTTTTTTTTTTTTTTTTTTTTTTTTTTTTTGGCCAGGTGGTGAGTGCCTCTTTGCCTCCAGACAGTGCACTTACCAGGAGCAGGGGTCAATAATCTAACTGGTTTCCACCTCTATTGTATTGGGCTTTATTGGTTGCTCATCAACTATGGGTGCTTTGAAGCAACACAGAAAGTTTACCTTCCTATACACAGGCCAGATCACAAAGAAGAGGAGGTAAGTATGTAGAGGCACAATTTTTAGGGCTAAAAGCTTCAATTGTCTCTAGGGCTTTTAAGGTTAAAGACCTTAATTTTCTTTATGTTCTTACTATAGGTTAGCCATAGAACAAAGGACAGAGAGAGACGAGAGCTCTGCAGAGTAACAGCTGCCGCCCCTCCCTGCCCGAGCGCCTGCGCAGCATACAGGCTCTAGCTGCTTTTTACATTTTTGAAATTAATACCGGAGTAAGTTTCCAATACTGGCACGATTCTGCCTCTGCGCTATAGCCCCAATCCTTTTTTGAAACTATTATTATTTTGAAACAAGGTCTCATTAAGCTGCTGATGGTCTCACTAAGTTTCTGAGGTTGGTCTTCATCTTGTGAGCCTCCTGTCTCACCCTCCCAAGTAATGGGATCATAAGTATGTCACCATGCCTGGCTAGTTGATCATTTTCTTAGTTAACTAAATGTAGTATGGACCTTAACAAAATGAGGGAGAAATGGTTTAAAAGTGAGCTAGTAACAGAGTACTCTGAGTCCATCAGGACATACATTTTTGGTACGTCTTCAATGAGTAGTCCCATGATTATATAATACCAGACACATAAGATGTGCTCAATAAATTCTGGAGAGAAAAATCTCTCTGTAACTCAACACAATTAAAATCAGGTCTTCAACTAATTCTATGGTCATAAATAACAATTTACAAAAGTCTTTTCACCAAAAATTCCACTTTAAGGAACTGTGTAAGGCATGTGACAAAAGCAAATCATCATGATAGTTCCATGCTAGAATGCAGATCCACAGGGGCCTGGGTCCTGTCTGATCACCTCTTTATTTTATTTTATTTTATTTTATTTTATTTTATTTTATTTCTCTCTCTTTCCTCCTCCTCCTCCTCCTCCTCCTCCTCCTCCTCCTCCTCCTCTTCTTCTTCTTCTTCTTCTTCTTCCTCCTCCTCCTCCTTCTTCTTCTTCTTCTCCTTCTCTCTCTCTCTCTCTCTCTCTCTCTCTCTCTCTCTCTCTCTCTCTCCCCCCCCCTCTCTCCCCACCAGCGCTTTTTTTTATTTTCTGTTTTGAAACAGGGTCTCGCTAAGTGACTGAGGCTGGCCTCACACCTGAGATCCTCCTGTCTCAGCCTTTCAAGGTCTGAGATTATAGGTGTTCACCACCAGAACTGTTCACCTTCTTCCTAGCACCTATGAGTCATAGAACAGGCTTTGGATTTCAAATCAGTAAAACTGGATCCAAATCCCATCTCAACCTTTTACTAAAGTGCATAATGAGAGTTTCTCTGAGTATCAGTTTTCTCTTCTGGAAAAAAAATGAAAATCCCTCCTTCTTAGAGTGTTGTGATGATTCAGGCCCAGAAATCTAGACTTTATCCAGGCAAATGCAGTGGATTTTTAATCAGTTGTCTACACAGATAATATTATGAAAAACACCGCATTTAATCCAAAGTTCTTGTTGTCCACATGAAAAAACAGAGCTCAGGCGGGATTAAATAGTTTACTAAAGGGTCTTCGGGTACTTTAAGCAAGGGAAGGAAGTGTTAGTTTAAAAAAAAAAGGAGGGAATGCTAATTGTGGAACAAGCAAAAGAGTTCATATGTCTAAAGAAATTAACCTTTTAATGGCCATCTCGTCATAGAACTGACATGCCGCTTGTTAATCCATGCATACTCGTTTTTTAATGAATTTCTAGCAGGAGAATTCCTGGATCACAGAAGACTAATTTCTGAGGGATTTGGGCATCTGCTTACCAAAATTGCCTCCCACAAGATTTATACCAAGTTACCCTTCCACCAACAGAGGAAGAAAGGAAATCCATGTCAACATCCCACCAAGTGGCTCAGGAGATGTAGAAGCACCTGGGCTCCTGCTGCACCTGCCGGGCTCTGTAGTGTCTCTGGTGCAATGTCACTTTTCACGCGCAGTGCTGAGGGTTTGACACAGACCTGAGGCTGCGTGTGGAGTTTACAGTATATTTCTGGTCAGTTGGTTTCATCCTTAATCCTTGCCACTGATTTGGGATGCAACTAGATTACTTCATAAGAACTGTGGTTTGTGTAGGATAAAACCACAACATCTTGCTCCTGGGAGAAACGAATTAAAAATACTGGTTTGAATAATGAATTTCAGTCAGCTCTACCACATATGAAAAAACAGAACACAAATTTGATGCAAAAGGCATGAGAAATGGAGACAAAAGCAGCTCCAAAGGCTAAAAGTAAGCCAAGTTCAGGAATTTAACCATTTTGTTTATTTATACCCATCCCTTGCCATTTAAGGGACGGGTCGACCTGTTCAGTCTGCTCGTAGATTTTGTTTGCTGTTTTTGTTGTTATTCATTGCCCAAAACACAACAACTAAGCATGTTTTACCATTGCTATGTATGGTCATGCACTCCTTAATGACTGGGGAAATCTGGTGGTTTCATTACTGTTGGAGTATCATAGAGTGTTGTTTTTCTTTGTTTTTTTTATTTTATTTGTGTGTGTGTGTGTGTGTGTTTCTACCTCCAGGCTATACTACCAGACCTATTTTTATACTTTATTTGGAAACAGGGTCTCACTAAGTTGCTGAGAGCCTCACCCAGTAGCTGAGGCTGGCTTCGAACCTGTGCAATCCTCCTGTCTCAGCCTCCCAAGTGCACGGATTACAAACGTGTGCTGCCACACGGGCTAGAGTGTTCTTACATAAACTAAGATGGCTACGGCATCACAAAAAGCTAGAAGCTATGGGACCACCATCAGATATGCCGTCTGGCGTTGACTGCAGCACCACTCGGTGGTACGTGGCTGTACCATCTGAGCTGCATTGAGCCATCTAAACTAGCACACCAGGACTCTGATGTGCATATAGTATTCCTGATGATCTTGTTAAAGTTCAGGTCTGACTCAGAAGGGCCGGGGTAGGTCTTGACAGTTTACACTTCTAATAAGTTGCCAAGTCATGCTGATGCCCCGGTCCCTGGATCACACATCACCAAACGTACTAAGTAATGCAACAAGATGTCAGCTACCTATCCCTTAACGCCAGTGGCAGAGTGCACCCGTAAGCTGATCTCCAGAAGGAAAGTGACCGCAAAAGTGCCTGAACTTGAAAATCACCCCTGTGCTACTTAGTAGTGCAGCCATGTTGCCAGTAACAACTTGTGAACCAGAAGCAAAGGAAAAAGAAACATGAAAATAGTTAATTATTTTAAGCAATATTTTTTATAAGGGAAAATGTGTACCCATTGTTTAGCCCTATAGTCCATTCCAGAAGAGACCCTCCATAGGTTGGTGTAAACACACATGCAAAGGCAGTCATCATTAAGTGGGCTGGGGAACCAGAGGAGATTGTGAAAATCACAAATGGGCCATTCCATATATTGAGTTTCATGTGCAATATAGAGCTTCCCTGGCTTACAAACACCATAAGGATATGTGGTCTAAAAGAAGCAGTCAATTTTCTAATCAATTTAGTTGATGAATATCCAAAGTAAATTAAGAGAAACAGTTTCAAAACTATTTTCAATGACACGGACATAACACGGTATTCTAAAAACAAAGTTCATTTTCAAGTAGACAGATTTCAGTCACACATTAGGGAAAAAAAGGAGAGGAATGCTGCAAAAACTGCCATAAAAAAACAAAATTTTTAAAATCATTATTTTATTGCCGGATGTGGTAACACACACTTGTTAATCTCAGCATTTGGGAGGCTGAGACAGGAGGATCACGGTTCTTGGACTTATTGAGGCCCTTTGAAACTCAGTGAAACCCTGTTTCAAAATAAATAATTTTTAAAAATAGGGCTGGAGGTATAGCTCAGAGGTAGAATGCCTCTGGGTTCCATCCCCAGTACCGCAAAAAAAAAAAAAAAATTAATCATTTTACATATAGGTGTTTAATATCTTCTGAGGGCCATGTAAAATTGAACAGATTGTAAAAACATTGAGAAAGAGCCAGTGACAAGGACTAAGATGTGGACTATTTCTACATGGTTCATTGAAGATACATAAAAGTGACCCTACATATGCCTATGCAAGTTAAAAGTTCTATTTCAAGTAATCAAAAAATATCTGGAAGCAACAAATCTTACTAAACAACTTATAATCATCAAACATGGAATATTTTTAAGAATCCTTGCCTTATTTGCAGAAATATGAGTTGCTGCCATTAAAATAATAACCACAGACAGCATGCGCAGCTACAGTGTAGTTGTGTTTTAGAGGACAGCCCCTTATGCCAAGCTTTAGCCCCAGATACAATCCTTTCCAAAATGCCCCTTGGGTTTTCTCTCTCGGCCTATTGCATATTCTTTGGATTTCTTTAAGGATGGAATTCTTTGAGAATGGTTTGAAATTTTTAAAAATAGACAAAAATTATCTGAAAACAAGAATAATGATCAGGGCAGGACAAAGAAATATTGTTTAAAGAAAAGAGAAATAAATAACTGGGATTGTTTTTTCTCTTGTGTCCGGTAAACAGGTTCTGATGCCACCCTGAAGCTGGGGCACCAGCGATGATTTGAAGAACCACGGTGCTCTTTGAATGGCATCACATTGTGACAACTTGGAAGGCTAGCACATATTTAAAGGTTATTTTGTTGAGAAATTGGCTCATCGTTCTTTATCTTCTGTCAACTTATCCACAGGGATCCACAGACGGGTTTCAGGGAGATCTTCGGTTATATGCAACAGGTGATGTGTACGTGTGCTCTTGCTTTTTTTTTTTTTTTTTTTTTTGGTGGTACTGGGGTTCCTGGAAGCCCTGCTACCTCTGGGCTACACTCCCAGACCTATTTTTACATTTTTATTTGGAAACAGGGTCTCTTAAGCCAGTGCGCGCAGCTGGCTTCGAACCTGCGCAATCCTCCTGTCTCTGCCTCCCAAGCGCGGGGATTACAAGCGTGCGCCACCACGCCCGGCTGTGCTCTTGCTTTTTTATTATTTATTTTAATCAGAAGAGAGAACTTGCTGCTCGCCTAAGATTTTCAAAAGTGTTTCTCTCAAGATTTTCAAAAGTGTTTCTGCTTTCATAACTCATTTAAAAAGTAAGTTAGAAAGGAGTACGATTGTGCGTTCAAGCTGTCAGCTTACCCACAGGGTAACCTGGGGCCAAATACTTCAACACTCTAACCTCAGTCCTATCCTCCATACAAAGGTGGTTATCATAGAAATTAAAGTGAATTCAACGCCTTGCACACAGCAATAACCTGATAAATGGTAATCTCTCAAATGATCTGTTTATGGCTTGGACTCTCTTGGTGCCATCTCTTCCTTCCATCACAACCCACCAGAAGATGGTCCTATTTTCCCACCAACCCCAAACTTGCCACCTTACTGCTTTATTTTTCTTCTTACATCTTACTCGCCTGTTGCTCCTTCCAGTGTCATTCACCTCTCTTCTCCCAGTTTCCTTCTCCCCATACTGGATCCCTATTTTTTTTTCATAAAATCTTGTCTTGATCTTTCTATGCTTTCTGACATTTTATACCTCCTTCTCTATTCATCTTCTCTTTCTGCATATATCATCTGCAGGTTTCAGTCCTTACCTCTCAAACGGCTAAATATAGTTTGTGTGCACTAACGGAGATGAGCTCCTGAAGGCCAGCAATCTCTTTCCCAGGAGCTGACTTCCTCTGAAAATTACTGGTCATAAAAGGAGAGTGGCGACCAGCTCTGATAAGGCTTTGGTGGGCAGTTTTCTATATGGATACAGAAATCTATTGTACATCTCCCTGGGAATATATTCTGAACTTGCCAATTTTTTTGGAAACCCAAAACAAACTCTATCCTAACTAGGATACATGATACTCTTTGCCGGCTAAAACAGCAACACACACACACACACACACACACACACACACACACACACACACAAAAAGAAGAATTTCAAACACTTTAAAATGACTCCAAATAGCTTTTCTCAGCCCATGTCGTCTCAGCCAACCACCCCATACCTCCAAAGCAGTATTAGCACCTTCATCTGCTGGAAAACTACTTGATACACTATTACTAAAAAAGATAACTGTCAAAAGTGAATTTATTCTCCTCTCAAATCTGGTTCTCTCATCCTACCTCCCCAGTTCCCAGTCAGTGTCATTTTTATCAGCCAAGTTCTCTACACACACACACACACACACACACACACACACACACACACACACACAATCTGATCCCTAGCAAGTCAAACAGGATGTAACAGATACTATGACAAGAAATAAGTGACATAACCCTCATGCCCTAGGGGAATGGCCATCCCAGAACACCTGGTTCCCTCCTGTCAGTTCAATCCAAAACTGGCACCAAGAATGCACATATCCTAGTTAATGGGTATGAAGTTTCCTTCCTTGAGAACTGGATCTTATCTTGAAGGACCATATCTCTTGAGGCCAGGGATAATTACACTTAGAAAAGTTCCCATTATGGTGAGGAAGAGAATCTCCAATATAATTACTTCAGTTTTTTTTTAATAGTACAATTTAGAATATCATTATCCTAGCCGGGCCTGATGGCACACGCTTGTAATCCCCACGCTTGGGAGGTGGAGACAGGAGGATCACGCAGGTTCGATGCCAGCCGCGCTGGCTTAAGAGACCGTTTCCAAAAATAAAAAATAGGTCTGGGAGTGTGGCCCAGAGGTAGAAGGGCTTCCAGGAACCCCAATACCATCAAAAATAAAATAAAATAAATAAAATAAAATATCATTATTCTACTAATACTATTCATATTTGTAACAAATGAGAGCTTCAAAAATGAAATTACAAAGATGACTCAGGCAGGATCCCAGTCCTGGAAAAGTTAATACTGGAGGAGGCAAATATATAAACAAACAGTATTGTAACAATGACTAACCCTTGTGGGCTTCCTGTTTGCTAGACGCTGAACTAAGGTCTTCTTTACATAGATGTACTATTACAAATGAACAAACAGAGGTTTTAGAGATGCCGGGTGCCCTGTGCAAGTCCATATGTTGGAAAAGGCTTTGAAACCAACTCTGTCTAACTTGGGGCGCAAGCGTCAGGCTAGCACATTTTCTTGTGTCCACATATTACAGTAGTGAAGAAACATGAGGAATTCCATGCAGGTGGAAGAGAAGAGATCCATTGATCAGCTGTTTACTGTAGTTTGACCAAAATTATCTGACACCAACAACTCGAGCAGGAAGATTTACATGGGCTCATGGTTTCAGAGGTTTCAGTCCATCGTTCAGAGGTTTCAGTCCATGGTCAACATACTCCATTTCTCTGAGCTGAGATGAGGCAGAACATTATGACAGAAGAGGGCAGCAGAGGAGAATTTCTCAGGTCATAGCAGCAGCAGCAGCAGCAGCAGAAACAGGAGAGAGAGAGAGAGAGAGAGAGAGAGAGAGAGAGAGAGAGAGAGAGAGAGAGAGAGAGAGAGAGAGAGAGAGACAGAGAGAAAGTCAAGGACAAAATATAGTCACAAAGGACATACCCCTAATTGCCTGTTTCCTTTTCCAATTTCCACCTCCTAGGTTACACCTCCTACAATTTACAACATCTCCCAGTAGTCCACACAAAGTATTAGTCTATCAAATGGATTAATCCAGAGTCAGTCAGAGATGGTGGCTCACACTTGTAATCCAAGTACCTGGGAAGCTGAGACAAAAGGATCATGGTTCAAAGACAGTTGGAGCCCTCTTGATCCAATCATTTCCTAAAAGCCCCACCTCTTAACATGGCTGCACTAGGGACCAAGCCTTTCAACACGGGAGACTCTGGGGGAACATTCCAGATTTTCAGAGTAAAGGGAAGCTGACTGAAGCCCTGAAGCTGAAAGGATAGAAGACAGAAGGAAGCAGGAGTCCTGCTAAAGCTGGAAACTGCTCTGTCGATTGGCCCAGGCTCTGCCCTGGGTGCAGGGCACCTAAGGACTCAGCTTCCTCCTTTTTGCAGCTCTCCATTAGGCCCAGCAAAGCCTCAGACATTGTTTATCTGAGTTGTGATCCTCATGTATCACTGCAACATGAGTCACTGTTTTCCTCCGCAGCTCTTTGGAAGAGGCAGTAAATGTGAACACACCCATTCTGGACTGGTCAGAAGCACTGGGCTGAGGAACTACTGAGGACAGTTACACAACAAAAATCTTCAGTCAGATGAGTCTGCTATCTGCCATATAAAACTTCTCTAGACAAAAACAATAATCGTAATGATAATTATCAGGTGTTCTGAGAGCCTTTAAAAGGACATGATACATACCTAATAATATCTATGTGTTCTTCACAAATATTATGTGTGTATGGAGGGGGCACTGGGGACTGAACCCAGGACTTTGCACATGCCAGGGCAAGTGCTCATCTACTGAGCTTTGTAGCCACGTCCCCAGCCCTTTTTATGTTTTACTTTGCTAATTTTTCCAGGTTGGCTTAGAACTTGCAATATATGATTAGGATCGCACTGCGCTTTAATACATGTGATTTTAATAAAGTATTGAATAAAATATACTTAAAATAAGAAACAGATATTGGAATAAAAATAAGTGGGACTACTGAAATTTAGATGAGTGTTCCTAACAATCAGTAGTGCCAAAATATTGATAAAAGGGAAGAGTAGAAAACCTATATGAAGAAGAATAAAATTGACCCTTATCTAACCCCACATATAAAAACCAAATCAAAATTGATCAAAGATTTAAATAAATACAAGATCTGAAGTTATAAAACCTCTAGAAGAAAACATGAACAATGCTTTCTGACACTGGCGTGGGTGATAAATTTTAGAATATGACTCAAATCACAGGCAACAAAAGGAAAGACAAATGGTATTGCCTCAAATTAAAAAGCCTTTGCATAGAAAAGAAAACAAGAACAAAAAGACTTGTGAAATGGGAGAAAATGTTTGCAAACTATAGATCAGAAAAGAGGTTGCTATGGCTTGCATGCACCCCCTCCAAAACTCAGACATTGCCAAGGTGACAGTATTACCAGGTGGGATAGTATTTAGGGTGTTTGGCTAGGAGAGCCCCTTCTCTGTGGATAACAGAGACTTCAACAGCAGCGTTTGCGAGCTTACTCTAACCCTCCTGCCCTGTGAGGATGCTGCTTTCTTCTTTTGGTTCTCCTAACTTCTGCCATGTGAACACACAGCAAAAAAGCTCCTCACCAGTAGCTGGCACTTTGATCTTGGACTTCCCAGGCTCCAGGTCTGTGAGAAATAACTTTCTCTCCTTTATAAATTACCTAGTATCGGATATTTTATGACAGTACCACGAACCAAAAAAAATGAGGGTTAATATCCATAAAATTTAAGGAGCTTGTAATTGTGACCTGGATTGTCAACTCAATTGGACTAAGAGACACGCCTAGGATTAACAGACTTCTATGTGTTGAGATGATTGGCATGTGGAAGAAGGAGCTGAAGTCCTGCTCTGAATGTGAGTGGCACTGTCCAGCAGGCTGAGGGCCCAGTGCAACAAAGTCTGCACAGAGGAAGCCCCAGGAGGGCAAGCCCCACTCTTCCTGAACATTGCTGCTGCTGCTGCTATTCTCACCCTCGCAGCTGGGACTCCAGCTCCTTCACTCTTCCAATATGACCTCTTGCCAGTGATTATCCAGAGTTTCCAGGCCTTTCTATCTTGGACTGGGGTTTCTATCCTCCTGGGTCTCATGTTCTGAGACTGCAACTTCTTGGGCTGAGCAGCTCTGACTCCTTCACCTCTCTGGCAGGTTAAGCCACTTTGGGACTACATAGCTTCTGAGTGTGTAAGCCAGTCTAAGAATTCTTATTATAACATACATATACTATCAGTTCTCTTTCTCTGCAGAACCTTAGCTAATACAGGATTCCTACAACTTAACAGAAACAAAAGAAAGTAACCTGATTGATTAACACATGGGCACAGAGTGGCTCTCTGATGGACAATGGCTTGTTGTTCCTCGTGGGCTTGGTAGAGGGCTCTCCCATAGCTTCAGACCATGGAAAAGAATTAAGGTAAAATGCAATATGACCTAGAAAATTTCCTTCTGTAGTTTACCAAGAATGTTCTTCACAAATGAAATCCACCACGTGAGATCTGCCCATGTGGTTGATCTACAAGATGCCACCTGCATAGACACGTCTCACTGGAGGCCATGCTGGGTTTCTGGTAAATGTTTCAGATTACGGAAAATGTACCTGACAAAGCAGAATCTTTGCATTTGGGCCTATTCTGCTATCATCTCCCCCAAGGATGGCATAGGGAAATTTATGAGAAAAGGAACCATCATTTTGAGTATGCATTATGAGCTAGGAAACAGACAGACCATCTATTATTATTTTCACTTTACAGAACAAAAATATAAGATTCAGGGAGATAAATAATCAAATTCTCATAAATAGTGAGTCACAGAAATGAAATTCTAACCAACTCTTTCCTAAAATTAATAAGCTTTGTGGGTTTTTTTTTTTTTTTTTTTTTTGCAGGTCTAGGAATGGAACTCAGGGGCATTTGACCTCCGAGCTACATCCCTTGTTCTATTTTTTATTCTTTATTTTGAAACAGGGTCTCACTAAGTTGCAGAGGGCCTCACTAAGTAGCTGAGGCTGACCATGAACCTCGCTCCTCCAGTCTCAGCCTCCCGAATGCTGGAATTACAAGTGTGCGCCACCATGCCCGGCTGCCATGTATTTTTAGAACAGTTTAGGCTTACAGAAAAATTAAGAAAGTACAGAGAGTTCCTGTGTATCCCCAGTCCTCACAGGTCTACAATTTCTCCCACTCTCAACAAACAGATGCATTTTCCCTTTTCCAACCAAACTCCAGGATCCTAAATCCATTCACATAACAGCAAATGTGTTAGAGACACACCACATTTAAAAGACCAGTATTATTAAGCTGTTATTAAGAACATATTTTTGAACAATAAGTAATTAATAATGATTTATCATTTTTGAGGAGATGTAAAGTTTCCCCTATGGTATTTTCTTCCAGTAGGGTAAATTCCATCATAACTAGTCAACATGATAAAAATGACTCTACATACACTCAAGTCTATGTATTAGATTGTATTAAATTTTTATATTTTAAAGAATTGCTTTAATATTCTATTTCTAGATTGTATTCATCTGCATAACATTCCATGAAAATCACAGTAACTGATCTCACTTCACATCAGGAGCCATTCAAAGAAATACCCTGGCCAAAAGAGAGACAGAGAGAGACAGAGGAAGGCTGAGAGTGGGCAAGAAAAATATAATTTAAGACTGTTTGGTGAACTGTAGATTAAAATATTCAAAAACATAAAAAGAAGATCGGTGGTCTTAGGAGGTTTTGAACAAATTATTTAATTTCCCAAAGCTTCAGTATCCTCTTCTATAGAATGTGGATAATAATCAGATCTGCCTGCAGGGACCTTGTGAGAATTAGACACAATGATGGGGCAGGGGCAAGCTTGAGCCAGGCACCTACAGGTGTCTCTACAGTGTTACCACGACAATGAAACAAAACTTCTTTTATTAACTGACTGGAGCAGGAGATCATCTATGAAGGATGATACCAAACTGCCTATCACCCTGAAGCTCAAAAAAAAAAAAAAATAACCATACACAGATTCATCTTGACCTTCATTATATTTTACCCTGAGAATCTTCTGCTTGTTCCTTCCCTAAAAAAAAAAAAATAGTATTTTAAGTTTAAAAAAAGATAAAGATCTATTAAGGCTTCAGTGGGAGACAGAGCAGCCTGGTCAGCTACAGTCTTGTTTGGAGCCTGCATTATCTTTTCAACCATATTAAAATCACACAGCAAAAGTCCTAGCCAATCTAAACAGAGGATCTCTTGCAAAGAGATTAAGAAATAACAGAACCCAAACTGAGGCCACTGCGGCTCTTTTATCACCTAAGTGTTGACTGCAGTCTAGAAATTTAGCCAGGCCTTCCTTACCTCTCTTTCTTTATCCACAAAGCAAATTCTAAGTGTGCATGTTGGAATCAGAATATCCAAAATGTAATATAAAGACTAGAGCTTTTTCCCCCAAAGAAAGCTTCAAAAACTCTGAGTCACTGAGAGAGAAAATGCAAGTAGGGTTTAATTTTTCTACATAGAGTTTTTTGGGGGGTTGCAGGGTATGGAACCCAAGGACATTCTACCTCTGAGCTACACCCCCAGCTCTATTTTTTATTCTTTATTTTGATACAGGGTCTCACTGAGTTGCAAAGAGCCTCACTAAGTAGCTGAGGCTGTCCGCGAACAGCTATCCTCCTGTCTCAGCCTCCCAAATTCTGGCATTACAAGTGTGCACCACCACACCTGGCTACATAGAGTTTTTAAATTCTGTTCTTGAAGGAGAGCTCAGTTCAAAGTACCATGGCTAAGATCACCCAATGGGGCAGAAGTTAGACACGAACCCCAAAACCCAGCCTCTCTCTCAGAACTCTTCCCAGTACCTGAAGCTCCCTGACTATTGAAACGGTTTTTAGTATTTTTTCAAAGTAACGGTTTTAAAAGCTCTTTTTCCCCATCCCCATCTGTCTAAAGTCATTATGTTTTGAATATGGAACAAACTCCAGGAACATCAGCAAAGCGGCTCCAACCCCTCCTCCAGAAGCAAAGCACGTGGGGTTCTCTGCCATGGTTACATAAAATCTCACCCCAGAACAACTTCCTCTGACAGAAAAGGGGGATGTTGAATCAAAGAATCGAAAGTCAATTCCATTTTCAAATATGCCCAGAGTTGCTTCGGGTCTTCTTCCTAGAGGCTTCAATACTCAGCAAAGGGAAACCTTTATGTTACCTGGCAGTAATTATTCTTAGCCTCGTAGAAATTTTTTTTTAAATATGAGTTACATATACCCAGCATAATTAAATTTCTTTGATGGAGAATGAGTGACAGAATCTGATTTTTCCACTCAATGTATTGATTTCAAGATAGGCTTGTTCAATAAATATTTCTTTTTTATTTTTATTGGTTCATTGTAGTCATATATCGTAATGGGATACAAATGGTGGAGACATACATGCACACATCACCCTATTAGCCCTTACCCCATTCCTGCCCCATTCCCTCCTCCTCCCTCCTTCTCATGCTTGGCTTAATGACTGACTTTGATGTGTTTGTTAAAGTGCATCATGTGCATTAGAGAATTTCCCTCTTCCCTCCCTACCATCTCCTCAGGTTGCCTTATTTTTTTCCTCAAACTATCATTTGGCTAGTTGATCATATCATTTTCTTTTATGAGACCAAATGCTTGGGGGAAACACCTTTAATTTAAAATGCCTAGGAGAATATAGCTTTTCCATGAATAAACCTCAGCCTCTTTTCTCCTACCCTTCCTTCCTGGCTTTTTCCCTTCCATTATCTGGGGTTCCTCTGGTATGCCTAATACTCCCTAGCTTGAGCATATTAGAGCAAACATATGCCTCTTCTCTTTCTGTGCTTGGCTAATCTTACTTAACATAACATTCTCCAGGTCTTTCCATCTTCTTGAGAATGACATGATTTTGTTCTTCCTTATTGCTGAATAGAATTCCATTGTGTTTATTTCCCATAATTTTGCAATCCATTTGTCTGTTGATGAAGAAAAATAAATTAATTAACTAAATAAAATGCCTAGGAGAAGTGTGTATAGATTGAGATTTTTAATTTTTTTTTTTTTTGGCAGTACTTGGAATTGAACCCAGGGTCATTCTACCTCTGAGCTTCACCCTCAGTCCTGTTTTTTATTCTTTATTTTGAAACAGTCTCACTAAGTTGCAAAGTGCTCACAAGTTGCTGAGGCTGGCCACAAACATGCAATCCAACTGTCTCAGCTTCCCAAGTGCTAGGATTACAAGCATGCGCCACCACACCCAGGTGAGATTTTATTTGTGTGTGTATGTGTGGTAATGGGTATTGAACTTAGCAGTGTTCTACTTCTGAGCTACATCCCCCAGCCCTATTTTAGGTTTTGTTTTGTTTTGTTTTGTTTTTGAAACAGACTTCACCAAGTTGCAGAAGACCTTGCTAAATTGCTGGGGCTGCCTGTGCTGCAAACCTGTGATCCTCCTGTCTCAGCCTCTCAAGGACTGGGATTACAAGTGTGTCCCATTGCATTTTAAATGGTCAGTGCTAGTCATCCTCTTTAACTAATATTGCAAATAAACAAGTGTCTTCCCACATGGGCCTCTCAACCACATTTGATGGAGTATACC
Organism: Muscardinus avellanarius; assembly: GCF_963383645.1. Taxonomy (NCBI): domain Eukaryota; kingdom Metazoa; phylum Chordata; class Mammalia; order Rodentia; family Gliridae; genus Muscardinus; species Muscardinus avellanarius. The sequence goes on along the minus strand of NC_137795.1, from coordinate 33,648,652 downwards.
TCATTGGCCTAAAGCCTGCAGATTCATAAATAGTTGATTTCCAAGTAAATTATATTAAATATTTCTCCCAAGCCAGGCATGGTGGCGCATGCTTGTAATCCCACCATTCGGGAGGCTGAGACAGGAGGATCCCAATTCATGGACAGCCTCAGCTACTTAATGCAGCCCTTTGCAACTCAATGAGACTCTGTTTCAAAATAAAGAATAAAAATATGGCTGGGGGTATGGCTCAGAAGTAGAATGTCCCTGGGTTCCTTCCCTAGTAATACAATAAATAAATAAATAAATAAATAAATAAATAAATAAATAAATACAAATTTCTCCCAAACTTATCCTTTTGTTAATCCTCAACCATACAAGGAATAATGTTGTTCTGGCTTTTTAGATGAGGCTTACTCCACAGATATTTGTTTAAAAATTCAATTAAGCAATGAGAAAATTATGATAATTGAGTTTTTACAATATTAAAAATCAACAGAATGAAGCTTTCCCAAGAAAGAGAAATTTGTCACCATATGTCTACATGGAAACAAATAAGAATTCCTTTGACTTTCATTTATACTCATAGAAAATAAATAGGGGTGCCCTGGCCTTCCCTGGGGAAAAAAATTGTGTGTGTGTGTGTGTGTGTGTGTGTGTGTGTGTGTGTGTGTGTTTTGCTAGAGATTGAACCCAGGGGCATTCTACCTCTGAGCTACACCTCAGCCCCATTTTATTTTTTATTTTGAAATAGGGTCCCACTAAGTTGCAGGGAGCCTTGCTAAGTTGCTGAGGCTGGTCTTGAACCTGGAATTCTCCTGTCTCAGTCTCCCAATCCACTTGAATTTGGTATCCATGAAATAAGTTGAGAAGTTTCTTTTCTTTTTCAGATAAGGCCTAACTATGTGCTCCTTTGGGCCTGGTAAGCATACATTTGAATGTTCCTTTTTAATTAACCTTCCTTACTAAGGCAGAGGATCTAGAAGTGGTGGTGTTCCCTCACTTGAAATCCCAGTTCCCTCACTTACTATCCATGTGTCTACACGATCCTCTCCTCCCCACAGCCGTCTGTCTGTGCAGAGCACTGCCCCCTGCCTGGTACTGAGCTTGGTGGCCCTAGCCATAGCTAGGAAATGCTGGGCACAAGGCCGCAGTTCTTCATTCTCTTAATCTCTATCTCTATCAAGGGAAAGCAATTCTCCCACATTATGGAATGGCATATAGAAACCCCAGAGTCTCTTTGCATCTTTATAAAAATCCCCACCCTGGTGACAACAGAAGTAATTAAACCCAGTACCCCTATACACATCATACTACAGACAACTCAATTTGCTGTTCTAAGAAAGCTTGGCTAAACAATCTGCCTTACAATGACATCTGCTGGGAGTTCTTGGCACTGGAAGAAAAAAAGCCAAAAATCTGATGTTCAGATAACTGCCTGGGGAGAAGGGGACTCGGCATTTAGAATCAGTCTCAAATGGTCTTTCAAATTATGAACTATTTTGCTAAAAACACAAAGGAAACCACAGGTGAACCCATAATAAATGCCAGACGCTAAGCTGTGAAACCCAACCTAACACATGAGTTAGCAGTCTAAATGCACTGTTATCCAGATTTTAAACATCCCATTGAGAAAGGATGAAATACATGACTTTGTTTTATATGTGCTCATTTGTTTAGAGTTTCTCATTGATGGAAAAACTGTCATTCTCTTTTTAAAATATCAACATTATGAAGTTAATTAGATTATTCTTCAGCTTTAAGGAAATGCAGTTACATGGTTAGGTTGATGACTAGTAAAATGCATCACCATAAACTCCTGTGTGAATTCCAGTTGACCCAGTGGCCAAGGTCTGGGACAGAAAGACCAGCATGGGAAGGAATCGTCTAGCAAGCTAGTGGCATTTCCGGTAGTCTTCCTTCAAGAAGAGATGATAAGGATGTCTAAATCAAGATGAATACTAATGTTTCCCTAAACCATCAAAATCTCTCCAAGCATCCCCCTCCCCTATAGGAGAGCAGATGCCTGAAGGAACGAATTAAAGGAGCTTGAAGAAAAATTAGGAAAATAAAAGATTATATAACATGAGCAAGTCATAATTCTACTTAATTGCCCCCACCAAGAATAAGCACGAAGTCCGATCTCCAGCTGCCACTTAGTCAAAAGATTGTTGGAATGACATAGAAGCTTTTGTTTTTCATTAAGGAAAATTCATAGTGCCATTATTGTGTATTTCAAAGTATGATAGAAAATTATCTCTCCTCTTATCACTTACAGTCATAATGAAGTCATTCATGTGACTGGATAGAGATTTCAACTAAGAAATTCGCAAGCTTAATAACATTTTAATTTCTGGGACTTTCCAAAGACGATAGAAAAAAAAATGCAAGGAGGTTAGATGGGTCTTCAAAAAGAAAAACAAAAGGAAAAAAAAAGGCCTCTGGGCTGTTTTAAAAATCCTATCTCATAGTCCTTCATCCTCAAAAGCTGATGCTTGTGATGTTCAGAGTTCTCCATCTTTCAGTTTCATTTTTGTCTGAGGACATGAAGAATCTTAATACAGGATCTAATAATGTCTGAAGGCTTTCTTTCAAGTGACACTCAAGTTAGTCCCACAAAACTGGCATAGGTTGGATGAGTACAATGGACTGGCATATGTTCTTTTTTGTGTGTGTGTGGTATTGGGGATGGAACCCTTCTACCTCCGGGCTACACTCCCAGACCCTTTTTTTATTTGGAAACAGGGTCTCTTAAGGCAGTGAGACTGGCTTCGAACCTGGGCGATCCTCCTGTCTCTGCCTCCCAAACGCGGGGATTACAAGCGTGCCCCACCACGCCCGGCTGGACTGGCATATATTCTATTATCCCCTTTTCTCATAAATGGAGCTCATTTTGAGGCAAGCCTTCATAAGACCCAAGATTGAATTGCTATATTCCCAGAGACTATCCATAGAAAGAAAATTTCTGAATACTCTGCAGAGGAAAGAGTTTTCATTTCGGCGACTTCTATACAATCTGTTCTATTTCCTAGCCAGTATTTAAAATCAGGTTCTGTGTCCCCACTCTGCTTCCTGTCAGAGCTGGGCCTCCCAGACTTCCACACACCACACCCAGATATGTTGTCACTTTACTCTTAGGCACACACAAAAATGTTGTAATGGTTCCTTATTTCTTGGAACTTCAAGTCACTTCCCCAAACCCGATCTACTCTACGCAATTGGAGGTTCCCTTATTTCCCATCAGCACTGCTCTGTCCTACCTACCTGCATGGAACTCCAGCTCCCACCTGCTTCACTTCATTCACTTTGTCCTCTTCACCTGGGATGCTCTGTGCCCTGCTTCTCTACCCATCCTGACCCTGTCTGCTCTTCAGGATTCACCTTTCAGCCAGGCATGGAGGATTAAGCCTGTGATCACAGTACTGAGACAGAAAACTGAGAGAGGATTGCAGGTTTGAAGCCAGCCTCAGCAACTTAGTGAGACCCTGTTTCAAAATAACCAAAATAAAATAAAATACAGTAGGGGCTGTAGTTCAGAGGGAAAATGCTCCTGGGGTCAATCCCCAGAGCCACACACAGAAAAAGGATTCACGTTTGGATTTATAAACATCACGAAATATTTATGAATCAAATGCAAAGCCAATCATAGACTAGTAAAATTAATAGTTGGAATCATCTCAATCAAATTTACATGATTTCTATAAAATCTTTATGTTAATTAACATGACTTCCACTTCAATTAGTATCCAATGCCAGTCAATCAATACTCTACTTTGCTAGTATTAATTTTGGATTTTCAACATTAACTACTTTTCAAAATCAACTATAAGGCTTGTATAATAATGGAAGTCTTGCTAGGCATGGTGGCACACACCTGTACTCCCAGTACTTGGGAAGATGAGACAGGAGGATCACGGGTTTGAGGCTAGCCTCCATGGCCTCAGCAAATTAGCAAGACCGTGTTTAAAATTTAAAAAAAAAAGGGGCTGGAAGTATAGCCTAGAGGCAGAATGCCCCTGGGTTCAACCCCCAGTATCAAAAAAGAAAAAATAAATCAAGTTTGGACTTCTCCTTAAGACCATGATTGAGTAGGTCAGGATGAACTGTATTTTCAAGTGGTTCCACAGGTGTCTCTGATAGCCACCCAAGTCCAGGACATTGTTTTTATAAGAAAGAATCAGCTGACTGCTTATCAAGCAGCCCACAAGTATTCTAGGCTGTGAGGAGGCAAAGTCTGCAAAAAAAAAAAAAAAAAAAAAAAAAACAGAATTAGGGTCGATCTGCACATTATAAGCAAAAAGCAAAAAGTTACCTTGAACTGGCCAAATTCAACGGATCCTATATATTTGGTCAAATAATTCAGAAAAATTTCTTTGTTTTCCCAGTTACAACCTGGCAGTTGGGGCCAGAAATTTCCAGTCATGACTGTGTCCAAATTAATCTGAGGAGGAAAAAAAAGGAAATATATTGGCCCATTAACCAGAAGCCCTGGGAATGGAACCTGAGTATCTGTTTTTGAATTCTCCAAATGAATGTCTTGAAGCAGCAGAGTTGGAAATTTCTTTCAGTATTCCAAATTAATGTCTCTCTTCCCCTGCAAGACCATCAGGTCTTGCCTCAACATAAATGTGTCGTGAGTAGGTCTCAGTTCTGTTCCACTAGAACTTCCTCGTTGGAATCCTTCCAAATGACATCCCATAAATCCATATTTGGAACTCTAATGACATAAGAAAGTAATAAGGGATTGCTGTGGGAGAAGGCAAACACTTGGTTCTGGTTAGCTGACATTCTTTTTATCTCTCCAATGGTCAGCACATTGACTGCCTAGCCAACGCATCATCTTGGCAGGAGCATTTGTGTGTGGTTTGAGGATCTTTCCACTGGCTGCAATTCCAGTGTATATGCCATTCCTCTTGCTTGGAGAGAACCTAATATCCTCCCTGTTTGGAAGATGAGAAGCAGCTGAAAGGTTAACTTTAACTGATCTGTCAAGTCAATCGCTCACTAGGCACCCATATCACAAACTATCCTCTCTCTAAAGAACTTTAGAGATCATTTTCTTTGAATTACAAAAATCACCATTGGGAAACTACCCTTCTTATAACATAGATATTTTGATGCACAGTGACCAAAAAAGCAAAAGAGTATATTTGCCGGTTGGGATTTTGCCCTTATTATATAAAATTGGAAATGAGAACTGTGGCCTTGATGAAAACATTGAAATTCCAGGAAGAAGAGTTAGTCATAGTTTTGTGTTCCAGAGTTAGATTTCAAACAGCAAGTAAAAGTTCCCTGAGCTACCAGTAGAAGCAAACATTCTCAAATTAAAATGAAAAAGAACTACACATGCTTAGCAGAGCCAAAGCGGGAATGAGTAACATTTGACATTTCCGAGGCTGGAATCTCAGCTAAGGGCTCTCTCCCAGAGGAGAAACTTCTCACCAAATACTTGGCTCATTGTGATGTCTCCCTTTCTTTGAAACAGCAAGCCTAAAGTCTTTAGGGAGATGGAAAATTAATTTTAAAAAACTTCTTTGGCTTAACTCCTCACAGCCTGAGAACTCTGGTGATCCAGTTAAGAAGCATTGACCAAGGGAGTTTTATATTATACAATGATCAGAGACATTGGGCATGATGTCAATGGGAGCAGATAGCTGATGGGCGCGGGCTGCTCACTCTTGCTCAGCAAGTGTCTTGAGACTGCTTATTTCCACCATTAATAAGTTCTCACTATTTGGGAGGTAACATTTGGATGTCGCTCTTTTTTGTGTGTGGCAGGGCAGTTGCCATTTTAACTATGATAAAACCTTTCAATATAATCAGAAGAGCAAGTCAGGGATGGAAAAGTTCTGCAGTGTCACCCACAGAATTCATCATAAGAGAGAAAGACAAGAGAAAGAGAGGTAGAGAGAGGAATCCAGTAGACCTTAGCAGTTCTGAACCACTTATTTAAAACAATTATATTTTATGAATGTGCTATACATTTTCTACCTCTTCAGAGCTCTGGGATATAAGCCCTGTCCCAGTATGTTATAAAGTTTTTAAGTGCCAATGACAAACTTTAATGTTAACATGCTTTTCTTGTAAATTGTCTGTGCACCCTAAGTAGTGTACATGTGTGTATGTGTGCGTGTGCATATATGTGCATGAGTGTATGTTGTTACAGAGAATTGAATCCAGAGCATTCTACCTCTGACTACCACCCTAGCTCTTCTTATTTTTTGTTTTTTGAAACAGGATCTCACTAGGTTGTTGAGAGTCTTGCCAAATTGCTGAGGCTATTTCTGAGCCCGATATTCTCCTGTCTCAGCCTCCCAAGTACTGGGAGTACTTGCTCAGCCACCATGCTCAGCCCTAAATAATCTCTTTTGAAGTCATAAAATCTCCCCACAACTCAAATAGAAAAGTCAAGCTTCATTCCACTTCTAAATTCCTCCCAATGTTATGAGCATAGGGAACAAGCCCTTAGTAAACTCTTAGTAAACTTAGTAGCGCGGATGCCTTTTTGTATTCTCCAAGCCTGGCTGACATTTATATTCATCCACAAAACAGATAAAGAGAGGAACTGACTACCAGCCCTATAAAATATACTAACAGTTTCAGGGAGTTTCCTGGGAGTCTACTGCTTGTAACGTGCTTCTTCCTCTTACCCAGAGTCAGTCTATAACATATAGTTCAGCAAACAAAGGAGCACAAACTGGGTAGCTTCAACAACCAAAACTGTCTCAGTTCTGGAAGCTAGATGTCTGAGACAGGGTGTTGACAAGACTGAATCCTTCTGAGGAAACTATGGAAAGGATTGCTCCAGGCCTCCCTCCTTGCCTTGCATCCGGCCATTTTCTCACTGTGTCTCTTCACACTGTCTTCCCTCTGTGTTCATATTTCCCTTAGACACCTGTCTTAATGGATTAGGCCCCACCCTAATGAGCTCACTTCAATTTGATTAACTCTTTAAATCCCATCTCTCTAAGTAGGGTCTCATGCTGAAGTATTAGAGGTTAGGGCTGGGTATATAAATTTGAAGGGAGCAAAATTCCACCCATAACAACCATCCATCCAAATTTTTATGGTAAACACTGCTGCCAGCATGCAAGGGTGATTTGCCTTCTGCGGATGCCAAACCTATAGGATCATGGTTCATCCCATTTATATCTTTTCCAAAAAACGATTAGAGTAATTCTCCCAAGAAAGTATCTTGTGATGGTAGTGAAATTTATTGCAATATGGCTACCTGTAAAATGCTTTTATTCTACATGTATATGATGTGTTCTCTGATGAACAATATTATAAAAGGACAAAACTAAAACCACAACAGGTATTTATCTGTGAATATAATAACTTTGACTTTTTTTATCGTGCTCTGCTAAGGCATTTATAAGCTTAATCCTCCTTTTATGCATTAAACATTGAGTTAATAATATGGATTTAGATGGGTGGCACACACCTGTAATCCCAGTACTTGCAAGGCTGAGAAAGGAAGATAACATGTAAATGGCTAGCCTCAGAAGCTTAGTGAGACCCTGTTTCAAAATAAAAAGTCAGGCCGGGCGTGGTGGTGCACGCTTGTAATCCCCACGCTTGGGAGGCAGAGACAGGAGGATCGCGCAGGTTCGAAGCCAGCCGCGCTGGCTTAGGAGACCCTGTTTCCAAAAATAAAATAGGTCTGGGAGTGTAGCCCGGAGATAGACGGGCTTCCAGGAACACCAGTACCACCAAAAAAATAAATAAAAATAAAAAATAAAAAGTCAGAAACAAAGGCGGGGGGGTGTGGCTCTAAACTAGAGTACTCCTGGGTTCAATCCCAGCACCAAAAGAAAAAGAGATAATACAGTTGTATCACCATCTTTCAAAGGTCAAAGAATCTACTGTCCCTCCTGGTTGTCACAACCACCTACTCACCAACCAATAACATGGCTACATGATTATTTTTCTTATAAAGAGCTCAGCCACAGTCTTGCTAAAAGAATGTAATCTAGTTCATAGAGATGGGTCATTGTGCTTGATCCTGGTGAGGATAAGGTTTAAGCTCTCTTTTATAAAGAGGTTTAAGATCTTGGTCTTGGGACACAATTCCATTGAGCCAATTAGGAACAAGGACATACTCCTTGAATAAACTATAAACCCAGGGAAGAAATCTTCCTTTCAAAAGAAAAATAATAACACAAATCCACAAAGATACTCCTAGAATGCTCTATTCAAAAAATAAAGTCAACATCAGTATCCTAAAATTTCCAGATGGATGATTTCAGATATCTTTGAATACACAAAGCATCTACCTTTAGCTGAGACCTAGCACTAAAAAGACAACTATCTCTACTGGAGTCTGTTTCTCTTGACTAATTCAAATTATAAATGTAGAAAGTTAGCTGGTTTTGGTGGTACAAACGTGTAATCCTAGCACTGGCAAAGTGAAGACCAGAGGATCGCAACATAAGGAGATCCTGTTTCAACTTTTATTTATTCACTATTCTATTTATTTTATTAAAAAATAAAATTAAAAAGACTTAGGGTATAGCTTGGAGGTAGAATGCACTTGGGTTCAATCAGCATACATTCAAAAAGAGACACCGAAATGAAAAACATTATATGTAAAATAAAAATATCACTAGATAGAATAACAGATTAAATGAATTCCAAGATAACAGTAGAAATTATGTAAAAATAAATCATAGAAAAATCAATAAAAAATTAACAGCCTTAGTGATCATTGGAATAAGAGTAACAACTTTTTTTTTTTTTTTTTTTTTTTTTTTTTTGGTGGTACTGGGGTTCCTGGAAGCCCTTCTACCTCCGGGCTACACTCCCAGACCCATTTTTACATTTTTTTTTTTTAATTTGGAAAGAGGGTCTCCTAAGCCAGCGCGCACTGCTGGCTTCGAACCTGCGCGATCCTCCTGTCTCTGCCTCCCAAGCGCGGGGATTACAAGCGTGCACCACCACGCCCGGCGAGTAACAACTTTAATATACATGTAACTGGTTTTCTGAAAGAAAAAGGGAGATAGAAAAATATTGAAATAAATAATGGTTGAAAATATTTCTTTTTTTTATTTTTTATTGGTGCACTGTATTCATACATCATAGTGGGATACAAACTTTTGTAGACATACATGCACACATCGCCCAGTCAGCCCCCACCCGATCCCCACCCCATTCTCTCCCCATCCCTCCCTCCCATGCTTGGCTTAGTGGTTGACATCTAGTATTATAGCAATTTATCCAAAATTAAAAATGATAATCTCACATAACAGTTTCATTTGTCTGATACCAAGCTTTTGATGACTTAAAGATAACATTTCAATATTTCTTTTTACTTTCTTTCTTACCAGAGAATATTTTTTTCTATTTTTTTTTGGTGAAACTATCATATATTTATATATTTAATTTTCAGAAAAAAAATCTATCCTAATATGGAATATGGACTCTAGATACCCACAACGATCTTGAAAAAGAACAAAGCTAGAAGATATATATTTTCTGATTTCAAACCATATAAAGCTACAATAATTGAAACAGTGTAGTACTGTTCTAAAGGCAGATATATAAACCATTGGAGTTAAATACAAGCCTAGAGCTAAACTCTTCCCTATATTGTCAAGTTATTTTTGACAAGGTTTCCACGAACATTTGGTGGTGGAAATAATAATCTTTTAACTAAATATTGTTGAAAAATAATAATTACATGGAAAAGAATAAAATTGGACCCTTACCTAATCCCATATACAAATATTAACTCAAAATAGATAAAAGACCTAAATATAAATCTTAAGACTATAAACTTTTAGGAGAAAATCTGGGTCATAAAACCTCACAACATTGAAATTGGCAGTGATTTCTTGGATATGATTTCAATGGCACAGGCAACAGAAGAGTATACAAACTCCCTAAAAAATAAAAAAAATATATTGTATATCCAAAGACAATGTAAACAGAGTTAAAAGTTACTAATAGAATGGGATAAAATATTTCCAAATGCTTTATCTGAAGGTATATTAATATTCCAACTAGAAATCCTAAAAATTAACAATAAAGGCAAACAATACAATTTAGAGATAGGTAAAAGACTAACATAAATAATGAATCTCCACAGATAACCAATCTTAGTTGTCTGTTGGATGGAAAATCTTATTTCTCTGGTTCTGGTGTGTATTACCTATTTCTTCTTTGTAGTTAATCTCTTTGAGTATTTTCTCTAGTGCAGGTTTTGAAGACATAAATTCCTTCAGTTTCTGTTTGTCGTGGAAGCTTCTTATTTCTCCATCTAATTTGATAGAAAGTTTTGCTGGGTAGGAAATTTTTGGCTGGAAGTTGTTTTCTTTCAGAGTTTGGAATATGTTACTCCAAGCCCTTCTGGCTCTCATGACTTGGTTTGGGAAGTCTGGAGTGATTCTAATTGGTTTGCCTCTGAATGTCACTTGGCCCTTTGTTTTTGTTGCCTTTAAGATTCTCTGCTTGGCTTCCACATTGGTCATTTTGACAATTATGTGGCGTGAGGATCCTCTTCTCCGATCCTGTCTAAAGGGAGTTCTATAAGTTTCCTGGACCTGTGTATCAACCTCTTGCTCTATGTTTGGAAAATTTTCTGCTATTACTTCCTTGAAGAGATTGTTGATCCCTTTGGTTTCACCTTCTTTTCCCTCCTCTATTCCAATTATTCTTAGGTTAGCTCTCTTAAAATGGGCCCATATTTCTTCAATATCAGATTCCTGCTGTCGAATATTTTTTTCTAGATTAGAAACTATGTGTTCATTTTTGGAATGATCATCTTCTAAGAGTGAGATTCTGTTCTCCATGTGGTCTAATCGGTTGTTTGTGCTTTGAATTGAGGCCTTTACTTCATTAATTGCATCCTTTATCTCTTTTTGGCTCTCTCTGAGTTCTTTTCAAAGCACCTCTAATATTTCTATAGTTATTTTCCTGATTTGATCTTCTAGAAATCTCTGATTTTCTGTTTTATCGGGTTCTGATGTTGTGGGGTTGTGGGCATTCATTGCTCCAGTATTATTCCTCTTTCCCATGATTTAGGAAGTTTGTGCCTTCTCTGGGTTCTTCCCTTGGGTCACTATGACTTCACTTAAGGTGTTCTGGATCTCGAGTCAGTAGTATCTCGGACCCCACTACTCCTTTACTGGGTTGTATCACAGAGTCTCTGACCCAGAGAATCGATAGAGGCTGCTTTAGACTGTGGGGGGTGCCAGGTTGCAAGTTCTCCTATGGTGTGATATCTCTGCCGCCACCCCTCCCCCACTGGGTCAAGTCCCAGGGAGTACAGTACTGGGATTTCTCCTCTGTGGCCCGCAATTTGACTCACTGTTCTTGAGTACGCAGATGTAGCTGTACTGGACTCGGTGAATTCTCTGCTGCTGCCGCCGGTGGCAATATGGCGCCGCTGCTACGCCCTCGACCGTGAGGCTGGCGTATTTCTTCTTGGTTTTGATTTCCACTCTGAATCCCTGTGGCGTGTGCTGAGCTCAGCCACTGGGAGCTTTAGATTTTACCTGCGGCGAGAAATCCCGCCTGGCTGTTCCGCAGCGGCTCACCTCGGCTTGCTGTAGCCGTCTGGTGAATTTGCCGCTGCCGCCGGCAGTATGGCGCTGCTGCCGCGTCCTCGGGCATGAGGCCGGTGTATCTCCTCTGTGGCTCTGAGCTCTGTTCTCAGTCCGCTTTCTCTCTGGAGCCTGGTGATTTTTTTTTTCCTCTGGTGATGGTGTTTTCTGGCTATGAAAGGCACTGATTTTGTGGTAATGGAGACTGGTTGTTAGCGGGGCTCTTAAGCCCCACTTTTCTCGGTCGCCATCTTCCCGGAAGTCCTCTGCATTCTGGTTGAAAATATTTCAATGCTCATGAAAACTACTACCAGGTTTCTCTAGTAGGGATACATAAAATCTATAAGAAGAGAGTTTTTAATACAATTAGGAAAAAAACTCTTCCATTAAGGAGTAACAGGGTTCTCCTTAGCAAACAACTAAAAAGAAGAACAAAATACAGTAAATAACTATTTAAGAGAGTAAGAAAATGCCCAAACAGAAAAAAAAATACAAATAAAAAACACAGTAAAGGTGTTTTGGCTAAAGGGCTTCATAATAAAAAATTATGTAAAGCCAGTAATAAAGAGAAGATCTTAAAAAAACAGCCTGTAGAGAAATGTAGAAATGTCACATTAAATATAGAAAATAAGGATAAGAATACCACAGACTTCTCTTTAAAAATTGTATAAGCCAACATACAAGAAACCAGTCTAAAAGGCTGAATAAGAAATAAACAACACCGGGCGTGGTGGCGCACGCTTGTAATCCCCGCGCTTAGGAGGCAGAGACAGGAGGATCGTGCAGGTCCGAAGCCAGCCGCGCGTTGGCTTAGGAGACCCTGTTTCCAAATATAAAAAATGTAAAAATAGGTCTGGGAGTGTAGCCCGGAGGTAGAAGGGCTTCAGGAACCCCAGTACCACCAAAAAAACAAAATAAAATAAAATAAAATAAAATAAAATAAAATAGGTCTGGGAGTGTAGCCCGGAGATAGACGGGCTTCCAGGAACCCCCGTACCACCAAAAAAAAAAAAAAAGAAAGAAAGAAAGAAAGAAAGAAAGAAAGAAAGAAAGAAAGAAAGAAAGAAAGAAAGAAAACAACAGTTCATAGGAGACAAAGCAAAAATAGATAAATGGGGCTCCATTAAAAAAAAAATTGGTCATCAAAGCAGGCAATCAGCATGTTAAAAAGACAACCTACAATCTAGAACCTGCAATATTTGAGATAATATCTGCAAATCATGTGTTTAATAAAGAGGTAACGTCTGGCAACTATACAAAAATCTTACAACTAAACAAAAAAAATAAATAACTGAGTTGAAATATGGTCAAAAGACTTGAATAGTGTTTTCTTATATTATGACATATAAATAGCCAAGACACCCGTGAAGAAATGTTGAAAATCTCAGATGGTCAGAGAAATGCAAATCAAAACTACAGTGAGAACCATGCATGGTGGTGCATGCCTATAATCTCAGTACTTGGGAGGCTGAGACAGGAGGATCACCAGTATGAAGACATCTTCGGCAAGATAGTGAGACTCTCAGCAACCTAGTGAGACCCTGTTTCTAAATAAAATAAGGCTGGGAGCTTAGCTCAGAGGTAAAATGCTCCTGGGTTCACTTCCCAGTACCCCACTTCCCGCTTCTCTCAAAAAGAGAAGTGAGGGAGGGAGGAAGAAAAGAAAGAAGGAAACTCCACAGTGAGGTATTATTCAAAACCACGAGAATGGCTGCTATGAACCAAAAGAGAAAATAACAAGTGTTGAGAGGGATGTGGGAACCCTTGCTGGTTTCTGGAGAGATTGTAAAATGGCACAACTGCTATGGAACAGTATGGTAGGTTCTCAGAATATTAAGACTAGAACTAAAATATGATCCAACAATCTCTTCTGGGTATACTGGGTATATGTATCAAAGAATATCACAATAACCAGAAAGGAGAAACAAATCAAATGCCGACAAATGGATGAATGACCCTGAAGCCTTAGAAGGGAAAGAGATCTTTTCAGTTGTTGCAACACAGATGAACCCAAAGGACGCTGTGCTAAGTGAAATAAAATAGTCACAAAAGGACAGGTTCTATATGACATCACTTATATGAGGTATATAAAGTAGCCAAATTCACAGAAATAGCAAACAGAATGGTGGTTACCTCGTGAGGAGAAGATAGAGGGCAGTAGTTTAGTGTGTATAGAGTCTGAGTTCTTCAACATGCACTTATTGTGGAGGTCTTTTTCATGACAATAGAAAAATACTTAAAAACAACTGAACTGAGCCGGGTGTGGTGGTGCACACTTGTAATCCCAGCATTTGGGAGGCTGAGACTGGAGGATTGCGGTTCATGGACAGCCTCAGCTACTTAGTGAGGCCCTCGGCAACTTAGTGAGACCCGGTTTGAAAATAAAGAATAAGAAATAGGGCAGGGGGTGTAGCTCGGAAGTCAAATGCACCTGGGTTTCATCCCCAAACCACCCCCAGAAAAAAAACTACTAAACTGTATACTCATAAATGAACTATATATCCTTAAAAATTAAGATGATAGATTTTATGAAATGTGTTTTCATAAGAAAAACAAAAGAGTCAACTTAGAATTTTATTTCTGGAGAAAATATATCTTAAAAATGAGGACAAAATGAAGACTTTTTGAAAAACACAACTAAAAAAATTCTACCAACTAACCTGCCCTATAAGAAATATTAAAGGATCTTCTTCAGGCAGAAGGAAGATCATACCATATGAAAATTTGAATCTATACAAAGAAATGAAGAGTGGTAGAAATAGTAAATATATAGATAATTTTTAAAGTTCCTTTTTAATTTAAAATTTATTTTAAAATAATTGACTAAACATAGACAATAACTACATCTTTACATACGTAGAGATAAAATTTGTACAATAATAGCATCTAGCATGTGAGAGAGAAATTACATATACGCTTCAAAGATTCATAAGTTATATTTGAATATTATTTGAAAGTCAGCTTGATGAGTTAGGTAAACTTATTTTGAACCCAAATTTATAGTTTCTCAAAATATAAAACCAAGAAATATAGCTAAGAAGCCAGTAGCAGAGATAAAATTATATCCTGGAAGATGCTCAGGTAATCCAAAATGGAAGCAGAAAAAATGGGAAATGATTAAATGGTCCACATAATAAATAAAAAATAAATGATTTATTCAAAACTAATCATGATGCCAATTTCATTAAATATAAATGACCTAAACATGCCAATCAAAAAGATGGAGAGTATTAGACTAGATTAAAAAAGCAACCTTCAGCTATATGTTACTAAGAAATTTCTTTAAAATATAATGATACAACGCTGGGCGTGGTGGCGCACGCTTGTAATCCCCACGCTTGGGAGGCAGAGACAGGAGGATCGCGCAGGTTCGAAGCCAGCCATGCTGGTTTAAGAGACCCTGTTTCCAAATAAAAAGTATAAAATAGGTCTGGGAGTGCAGCCTGGAGGTAGAAGGATTTCTAGGAACCCCAGTACCACCAAAGGGAAAAAAAAATAATACATACACACACACACACACACACACACACACACACACACACACACACACACAATGATACAGAAGATAGTAGTATAAAATAAGAGTCGAGAAAAAACTAGTATACAAAAGCTACTCATGAGAAAGTAGAATTTCTATATTAATATTAGAATGGCTATATCTGTCTCAGTTAGCCAAGTGCCACCAAGGCTTTTGCCTCATTTTCTTCTGAGTGTGACTTTGCAGACTCACCTGCTTCTATTCACACTGCACTAGCCAGTCTGGCTCAGCCCATGAGCTTCAGCTCTGAACCCCCTCACTCTTAGTAGATTTAGGATTTCCCTTAGATCCAGACTCCATTCCACTGAGTGTCCTGTGAAGCCACTCTGCTGGCAACAGAGCCACATGCCTTCTTGGTTAAAAACAGAACCAGCCCCATATAAATCAAACTCTGTTTGTTCCTAAATTATTCTTGCTTCTCTGGACCCAGTTATCGAGCTCAAGGTCAAAACCCATGTGGTTGTGTTCCAAGTAGCATCTAAGTGCTGCCATACTTTGAACAAACAGGCTACCATAAGAACTGGTTTTGAATTCCACCCCCCATGGAAACACATGGAAAGACAGAAGGGCTCCATCTTTCCCCCGGCACTACTCAATTTCTCCACATAGGGAAATAGACATGAGCAGCATGTTTTGGAATGAACATTCTTTAAGCCAAACTATTTATAATCTTGTGTCCACATTGGTCATCATATTCAGAAGTTACTGACAACGTAGGCAGAGAGGAAAGAGGTTCAGGGAAATTTTCATACAGATGTCACCTAGGAGGAACTTAAAACTGAAAAGTCCCTAAAGGTGTAAGTAAAGTTCAAAACAAGTTTAAGTAAAATTAGTAGAAAAACAAGTTGAAAAGATACCTAGAATAAGGGTAAGGGTTGCCAAAACCTGCTGGACAATAAATACCTCAACACACAACCAAGGGAGTGTGAAGAACCCTAATAAATAGGCTGACAGCTCGATAAATACCTCTGTTAAAGATAATGTTCAGTGTTCTCACTCGAGACATCCTCCTCTTTGAATGAAGGCTTTCAGCTTTTTCTTAAGCTTTGAATGTTACACTTTTCTAGCTAAACCATTTAAACAAACCTGCTGCACTTACTATCTCATTCCTTTTTTTTTTTTTTAATACTGGGGATGGAACTCAGGGACATTTTACCTCCAAGCTACACCTTCAGCCCTATTTTTTATTCTTTACTTTGAAACAGGGTCTCACTGAGTTGCAAAGGGCCTCAATAAGTAGCTGAGACTAGCCGCAAACCATGATCCTCCTGTCTCAGCATCCCAAACACTGGGGTTACGAGGGTGTACCACCACATCCTGCAGCTGTCTCATTCTTGATTTCAGTGAGACAGTAGTCTTGGTGCATGTGAGAGTCACCTAATTAGGCACATCATCGTGTTTGTGTATAGCACTCTGAATTCTTAAGAATATTTTCAGCCCCTTTATTTTTTTTTTGTTTGTTTGTTTGTTTTTTACTCTGGAGATTATGAGCAAAAATGATGAAGTTGATAGGGTTTAAATCCTTATTACCCTATCAAGGTCACTTACTAACTATACAAACTGGCCAGTTACTTAAGCTCTGTAAGTTTCTATTACTTGTAGAGTAGTAGATAAGTAGACTTTCAATTAAAAGTAGGAAAAAATGATGTCACAGGTAGAATACAAGGTGGCTAAAGTCTTATACAAGTAATAGATCATGGATTACAATTCTAATTTTATTTGTGTATTTCATCACTATTTATCACTTCTACTACTATTCTAACGTCTCCTCCTGCCAAGTGTATCAGACAACTTTTAAAATGGCTTACATTGATCCCCCACTTTCTGGTGTTCATAATTTTGTGCCATCCCTTCCCCTTTAGTGTGTGCTAGATATAAAGACTTGTTTCTAACAAGTTCACCATAGCAAGCTATTTGGTTATAATTTCTGAGATTAGGTTTGCTTCTGTGTGTGTGGTACTGGGGACTGAACCCAGGGTCATTCTACCTCCAAGTACACCCCCAGCCCTATTTTTCATTCTTTATTTTTATTTATTTATTTATTTATTTATTTATTTATTTATTTATTTATTTTTATTTTGGTGGTACTGGGGTTCCTGGAAACCCTTCTACCTCTGGGCTACACTCCCAGACCAACTTTTTATACTGTTTTATTTGAAAACAGGGTCTCTTAAGCCAGCGCGGCTGGCTTCGAACCTGCGCAATCCTCCTGTCTCCGCCTCCCAAGCGCAGGGATTACAAGCGTGTGCCACCATGCCCAGCTTTATTTTTATTTTTATTTATTTATTTATTTATTTATTTATTTATTTATTTATTTATTTTTGGTGGCACTGGGGATGGAACCCTTCAACCTCTGGGCTACACTCCCAGACTTATTTTATATTTTATTTGGAAACAGGGTCTCTTAAACCAGCGAGGCTGGCTTTGAACCTGCACAATCCTCCTGTCTCTGCCTCCCAAGTGTGGGGATTACAAGCATGCGCCACCATGCCTGGCTTTATTTTTTATTTGAAACAGGATCTGACTAATTTGCGGAGGGCCTCACTAAGTAGCTGAAGTTGGTTGTGAACCTGCTATTCTCCTGTCTCAGACTCCCAAGTACTGGGATTACAAGTGTGTGTCACCACAACTGGCTTGAGATTAGGTTTTAAAAGACTGTGTCTTCTCTATTCTCCTTCTTCTTCCTCTCTCTTTGTTTTCTTGCTCTCTTAAAATAAAATCTCACATTGTAAAAAAAAAAAAAAGAAAGAAAAAAGAAAGAAAAGAAAAGAAAAGGTCCACATAGCCAGGAATGGTGGTCTCTAACCAATATCTAGGAAGAAACCAAAGATGTCAGTCAACCCACAAGGACCTGGCTTCCATGTGAGTGAGCCTGGAAGTGACTCCTCCCCTAACCAAAACTTGAAATGAGTCACACCCAAATTCTTCACCACAGAAACTCCTAGACAGGTTACGTGTGTTGGTTCAAGTCTGATCAAGTCATCCCTCAGCCCAAAACCTTGCAAGGGCTCCCTCTTTTCTCAGAATAAAACTCAAAGTACCTAAAGGATCTCACAGTTTGCTCTGCCCTCAAATCCTACTGGCTCACCTGCAGGTCTTGTTGCTGTTCCTTGCACATCATGTGCTGGGCAGATCACACACTGGCCTATGTACTGTAGCCAAGGCACTAACCCCCTTGCCTCTTTCAAGTATAAATGGCCTCCACTCAATGAGGCCTAACCTGACCATCATGTTATAATTTGCTACACATTTTCCCTTTCCCCATTCTACTTTCCTTCATCCACAGCCCAAATGACCTTATAACTTGTTGCATATTTTAATTATTTATTATGTCTGTTGTTAATGATTTTACCTCTAAAATCAATGGAGACTCCAAAAAGGAAGAGATCCTTGTCCTTTTTTTTTTTTTTCCAGCTTATTAACAAGTAAGGAAATGAACTACCCTGATCTAAATAATAATCTAAGAGCCTGGGGTGGTGGCTTGTAAACCCAGCATTCAGGAGGCAGAGACCACAGGATCACCATTCACAGACAGCCTCAGCTACTTAGCTAGGCCCTTTGCAACTCAGTGAGACCTTGGTTCAAAAATAAAAAGGCTAAAAAATAAGGCTGATGGTATAGCTTAGAGGTAGAATACCCCTGGGTTCTATCCACGGTACTGCAAAAAACAAAACTAAACCTAAAAATAATTTTGAAAAAATAAATAATAATCTACAGTTTAGAATTGTTGAAAAATTAAATCATACTTGGCTTGACTACCTTTCCAAGGAGACAGAACTTTAAAATTTAAAAAAAAGGAAGATATGCCTATAATCCCAATGCTTGGCAGGCTAAGACAGGAGAATCACAAGTTCCAGGTCATTCACAGTAATTTAGCAAGGCCCTTAAAAATTTAGCAAGACCCTATTTCAAAATAAAAAATAAAATAGGGCTGGAAGTGTGGCTTGAAACTAGAATGTCTCAGAGTTTAATCCTCAGTACCACACACACAAAAAAAAAAGAAAGAAAAAAAAAAGCATTGATAAAATAAAAGCAAGAACAACATATCCTATTACTTGTATTAAACATAACAAAAGCTCCCAAGATCATATATAAAAATATGTGATGGCCAGGCGTGGTGGCACACACTTGTAATCCCTGCGCTGGGGAGGCGGAGACAGGAGGATCGTGCAGGTTCGAAGCCAGCCACGCTGGCTTAAGAGACCCTGTTTCCAAATAAAAATATAAAAATGGGTCTGGGAGTGTAGCCGGGAGGTAGAAGGGCTTCCAGGAACCCCAGTACCACACACAAAAAAAAAATGTGATAAGCAATAAGGCTATCTGTCTGCCAAAGAGGGTTTTATACTGTTACATCCCTCTCCTGTAAGTATGGCATTGTTCCAAAGCATCCTTTACTTTATTAGAGCTTACTTGTTCAGCAACAATTCTATTCCATTGTTTGCTTTTATGGGTTTGTGTCATACCTAGATGGGAAAACCAATTCTTTAGTAACAGAAGCAGGATTCAGCTTGCCAGGTGCCCACAAATAGACGTCTTTTATTCTGCTCATTTCTTGCTGGGTTGAAAGGCATTTGCTCAACTGTGGTTAGCAACCTCATCCCCAAGGCAGCCTTTGTGCCCAAGTGGGGGCTGGTAAGTGTCACCAGTAAGTGGAGGGATTTCCCACTGTGGCTAAGGGGCTGAAACACCGTTGTGTTCTGATACTGTAACCTGGCCTTCTACCTGGAAGACACTTCCAGCTCTTCCCCTTCTACTCTGGTGCACAAGCCTACACACATGTGCGCGCACGCACACATACACACACACTCAGAAGCTGTGTTCTTTTCCAGAACTCCCTTGGACTGTCTTGCATCTAACAACTATGTAATGAGAAGAGAGGACAGAAGAAATTGAACAATTTAGACTTAACTTTTTAAGGCTGATCCAAATGATTTCTGGGCCCAGTTCCAATAATTGAATGCATGCGCGCGCGCGCACACACACACACACACACACACACACACACACACACCTTGGAGTACTTTGTTTGACAAAAGAAGGAAAGTCAAAGAGAGCTCCTGATGAAGGACATCAAGTGCCTCCAACATGAGTCAACAGAGTGCACACAGTTCTTGGGCCAAACAACTTATGGGGCCACTGCTGAGATCCATGGCAAGACAGCTGAGCCACTGAGTCAGCCGCACAAGGGAGAGCTGGTTTCATGGATGTATGGGCAGATCTGCCCGAGTTGACCCCTTCCAGTGCAAAGCAGCCCTGGGCCTAACTGTGTACCCATGGGGAAGGAAGGGGAGAGAGAAGATAAAGAAGGGGGCAGTAGGTGGGTGGATCCTCCACATTATCTTTAAGAACAAAATTCTCCTAATGGCTTACAAAACAGCCAGACCCTGTAACTGACCTAGGCTCTGTCTATGTCCTCAATGGCCATGACTCCTTTTCCAAGAACTCTTTGGGGTAAACATTCATCTACTCAGAAAATTATGTACTTGAAGCCTAGTGTGTGTTGGGGGGAAGTGAAGACACAGCATGACACAAGACTGGCAAGGTTCTTGTCCCATCGAACAACCCAAGACATAATGTGTAGGTGCAAATGCCAGAATCCCTTGGCCTAGGTTTGCATCCAATTTCTTCTGCTTCTCAATCCTGTGACTTTTAGGAAATTCACTTAATATTTCTAAGCTTTAGAAACTTAGCATTTCTACTCTTATCATTTGTAAAATGGAAATATGAATATGAGTTATCTCCAAGAACTGTAATGAGGATGAGGGCATATTAAGGTCAAGTGCTTTAAAGCCTGACATCTACTATGTCGGGCACATAGCAGATACTCAATAAATGCTAGCTACTGCCAACTATTGTTGTCCCTCTCTGCTGGCACTGTGCAAGGTGCTGGGTGGCCGCAGAGAACAAAACACAGGTCCATGTTATCATGAGATTTTCATTTATCATGAGAAAATAGACAAAGAAATATAAGTCAAACAATAGCAAGTCATATGGAGAAAAAATGAAGGAATAATGAACGAAAGGAATAATGAAATGAACTTAGACTGAGAAAAAAAGAAATGAGTAACATGAATAAAATATTTACCTTCTCTAACACATCAGAACCCTAACTTCAAAAATCAGAAGAGAATCACCCCCACTCAGTGTCCTTTTTTTCCTGCAGAAGAAAATAACTACCTTGGAAAGCACTTCTGCTAAGTCCTCGAAATGCCTGAAAACTGCAGAAACTATCCTTACTTATTTTCTCTGAGGTTATTATTATTGGTGCCATACTACGACAAGTCTGTTTTTATCCTAGCAATTTCAAGACACCCTCTTTGAAAAGTTCTACATACAGTATACAGTCAGGGACATCTTTGTTCTTTTGACTCTACTAACAATAAAGGAGGCAGGGGGCCTAGAATCAATGAATGTCATCTATACCAACATAGCCACCAAGCCTCAAATAGACATGGAAGTATAACCGTGCCCTGACTTCGCAAGGAGCAACATGCAGAGAATATTCAAGTCAAGGAAAATCAGCAGTAAGATTAACAGAGTATGTCTCATAGCTCTTATCAGCACAGTCCCCAGAGAGTGCCTGTAAGTGGTTCTAAAGTGAAATTAATTATTCAGAGGCAGGGAGAACTCCCTGGTCACAGTTTTATTTACCCTCATCACCTGCTCTTTGCCCTTAGTTGTTGAATGTTATAATCATGTCTCCTTTCATGCAGGATTTGGGTTGCTTTGTTGCCACATGTGTAAAGTATTATGTCTCCACATCAAATGTAAATGTGGTCTCCCTTAGTGAAAACCGATGTCATGTCCCTAGAATGAGAACACATTGATCCTGTGGGACTATGAGATTCAAGTCTACAGAGAGTCATCAAGGAGGAAAAAAAATCCTGAAAAGATCCACAGGAAGGGAAAAGGGAATATCCATTCAATCTTTTATGGCACTTGGTCATTATTGCTCAGCACCGAAAACAATATATTTAAAATAATAAGCCAGGTGTGGTGGTGCACACTTGTAATCCCAGCATTTGAGAGGCTGAGACAGGAGGATTGTGGTTCACAGTCAGCCTCAGCTACTTAGTGAGGCCCTTTGCTGTGTGTGAGACCCTGCTTCAAAATAAAGAATAAAAAACAGGACTGGGGTGTAGCTCGGAGTTAGAATGCTCCTGGGTACTGAATAATAATAATAATAATAATAATAATAATTATTATTATTATTATTATTATTTCCTGATTTGTAATATTATCTTGGTCCAAAGAGCTTGTTTTGATTAATCCCTGCAAAAACAGTGAGGGAAATCCTCAACAACCTAACAAAAGCTGAAGACCCCAAAGTTCCCTTTGTGTTTAGCAGAGCACAGCAAAAATATTCATCCCTAAACTAGAGACAGGTTTCAGGGATTGGATCAGAGGAGCCTCACACACAAGCTTGGCCCTCTCAGGGCCACTTTCCCTCACACCCATTTTTGTTGTTGTTGTTTGTTTTGTTTTGGTACTGGAAATTGAGCCCGGGGACATTCTACCTTCCAAGCCACACACGCAGACCTTTTTATTTATTTATTTTTTATTTGGAAACAGGATCTCACTAAATTACTGAGATGGAGCCATGTGTGGTGGCATATGCTTATAATCCTAGTACTTGGGAGGCTGAGACAGGAGGATCACAGGTTCTGGGCCAGCCTCAATACCTTGTCAGGCCCTCTGCAACTTAGTAAGACCTGTTTCAAAATAAAGAATAAACGCTGGCGTCCCCGCGATTGGGAGGCAGAAACAAGAGGATGGCACAGGTTCAAAGCCAGCCTCACTGGCTTAAGAGACCCTGTTTCCAAATAAAAAAGTATAAAATAGGTCTGGGAGTGTAGCCCGGAGGTAGAAGGGTTTCCAGGAACCCCAGTATCACCAAAATAAAAAATAAAACAAAAAATAGGACTGAAGAAGGTGTAGCTCAGAGGTAGAATATCCATCCCCAGTAACACACACACAAAAAATTGCTGAGACAGTCCTTGAGCCTGCAATCCTTCTACCTCAGACTCCCACACACTGGGATTATACCACCAAACTCCCCAAACTAGGTTTTAATGATCTTCAGTCACTTCTAGAGTTCACTTTTCTAGAGTTCACTTTTCTAGAGTTCAGCTTTGCATTTGAATAAGGGATGTGGCAGCTCCGCCTCCCCACACCTCAGGGACAGGTTTTCAGCCAGCTGTCCCCAACCCCTGACACTCTGGACCCCATCTGGTTCCTCTTCCTTTAAACAGCTGCAGCTGCTGCCCTCTGATGGCAACCACTGGATCAAGATCAGAGAGAGCGCGGCAGCTTTAGGCCACCCTGCTCCATCCAGAAGGTGCCTGTGCTCAGGGGGATCCAGCCCAGGAGCACACACAGCCACATCCCCCTCCCAACGCCCCCAGCTTGTGCCTTAAGGGGACACATGCACCACAGCACCACCATGTGCTAGGCAGGTGACTGCCAGGGTCAGCCTGATGCAGCCACTGACTGCAGTCCCTTTGGGGCCTCCGCCTCTGGGGCTGGGGCTGTGGTCTGAGAAACTGGGATTGACTGGGGAGGGCAAGGGCATCTCAGTGCCAATGTGCCCTGGCACTTCTGAAAGTCTAGATTCAAAGAACATAATAAAACATTGATTATCATCAGCAAAGATACAGACAGTGAAAGCAAGAAAAAGTTTTCTATTTTATGACCATTAGGGGCACCTTTTTGCTTGCTTTCTCTTTCCTTTTTGTCAGTGTCATAATCATTTTTGTTGTTCTGAGCTACACCCTCCGACCTTTTTAACTTTTATTTTCTATTTTGAAACAGGGCCAAGACGGGTGTGCTGGCACATGCTTGTAATTTCAGCATTTGGGAGGCTGATGCAGGAGGATCACAGTTCAAGAACAGCCTCAGCTACTTAGTAAGGCCTTTGAAACTTAGTGAGACCCTATTTCAAAATAAAGAATTTTTAAAAAATAGGTCTAGGGGTATAGCTTGGTGGTAGAATGCCCCTGGGTTCCAGCCTCAGTACCACAAAAAAAAAAGTTGGAAGGAAGGAAGGAAGGAAGGAAGGAAGGAAGGAAGGAAGGAAGGAAGGAAAGAAGGGGGTCTTGCTAATTTGCTGAGGCTGGCCTCCAACCTCCAATCCTCCTGTCTCCACCTCTCAGGTACTGGGATTACAGCTTATGATGCTGCACCTGGCACTAGCTTCTTGTGTTTTGAAAAAGAGTCCCCACATATTTCATTTTGCACTGAGTCCTGCAAAGTACACAACCTGCCCTGTCTAGACCACAGACCAAGGCTGTGCTAGCTGGCGCAGAGACGCAAGAGGCACGTGCTCTGGCTCTGGAGCCAGCCTGCCTGGCACATACCCCGCTCTACCATGTGTGCCCTGGACCTTGCATTTTGCAACCCTACCTCCATTTCCTCCTCTGTTAAAGGGGATAATAACTTCTCATTGTGCCTTCCTGTTAACACATGAAATACTTTGCCCCAGCTGGAAGAGTGGCACAGTCCTCTAATCCCAATACTTGCAAGGCCAAGACTGGAGGACTGCAGATTTGATGCTAGTATGTGGTGACTTAACAAGGTCCTGTTTCAAAATTAAAAAATAAAATAAAATAGGGCTGGGGCTGTAGCTCAAAGGTAGAATATCCCTGGGCTCAATTCCTAGTACCTGGAACATAAGGATTCAGTAATGTTAGTAGTTATTATTTTACTGAGTCTAAGCAGTAAATTTACTGAGTAACTAAAATACAATTATTTTCTAAATAAGACATTTATTTTCATTTTGCAGTTGAAAAACCAAGCTATGGTAGAAAGTACCTTCCCCTAGTCCTGAGGGGCAGAGCCAAGATGAAATTCTCTGTTCACTCTGGTTGCATGTCTTCCCAGTAACCACTCAGCCTGCAGCTTTGCAGGATACACAACCATGAAACACCCTGAAGTTACGTACAAGATGCTGAAGCCACTCTCCACAGATGAGGTCATGAACTGAGTTCTTTTCAGATAGAGTTCCTTGCCTTCGAATACCCAGTGGCTAATGCAATACCTAGGACAGAGCAGATGCTCACAGAATGTTGGCCAGAATGAATAAAAAGTGAACAATACTTTTTTTTTTTTTTTTTGTGCAGGTCTGGGGATGGAACCCAGGAACATTTGACCTCCAAGCTACATCCCCTGCCCTGTTTTTTATTCTTTTTCTTTTTTTATTTTTTTGGTGGTACTGGGGTTCCTGGAAGCCCTTCTACCTCCGGGATACACTCCCACGGGCACTTCCAGACCCTTTTTTTTTTTTTTACTTTTTATGTGGAAACAGGGTCTCTTAAGCCAGCAAGGCTGGCTCCGAACCAGCACGATCCTCCTGTCTCTGCCTCCCAAGCGCGGGGATTACAAGCGTGGGCCACCACGCCCGGCTTTTATTCTTTATTTTGAAACAGGGTCTCACTAAGTTGCAGAGGGCCTCACTATATAGCTGAGGCTGTCCGCAAACCGCCATCTTCCAGTCTCAGCCTCCGGAATGCTGGGATTACAAGCGTGCGCCACCACGCCCGGCTTGAGCAATACTTTGAAAGTAGGATTTAAAAAATTTTCCCCACGGGTGTATTCATTTCGAGTCGCACACCCACCCTATGCCATTTTGGCATGGGGCTGTATTTCTATTTTCTGTATTTTTATCTTTCTAATAAACTTCTTATAAACTTCTTTAAATCTTCTAAAAAAATGTTTCCCCACAATCACATGCCCAAATGACAGAGGAGAGCAAATTCATACTGGGCATAGTGACAGGGAGAGAGAGCAGTGCTTGCTGGGAGAGCAAATTGATGCTCAGCCATCACACGGCAATTCGTTCCATGTCCCATTGTAACTGAAATAATTATGAGTACTTGGTATTCTGCTGAGTATATTTTTTTAGGGAAAATAATGTGACAGTACCAAAATATTTGAGCAAGTGCTTTTGCCATGAAAAATATGCCATATATAAAAGACATAGGGCACCCCATGAATGGTCATCAAAAGTACAGTTTGCAAACCATGGCTTCAGGGCACTCAAATGCAAGCATGCATTTCCAAGAACTTCATGTCACTTACCATAGTATCATCTAACAGCAGTCCTTCCCTAACACACACACACACACACACACACACACACACACACACACACACACACTTTGTGTGTAAGGACTTAATGTCACCAAGGGACTGCTTAGAACTCACCAATCATAATTTCCCATTCCAGCAGAGCCTGATGTATGCACAGACCACACTCCAGGAATACACAGAAACAGTCCTGTAAATAGGAGATGCTCTCGCCTAAACTGTTCGCCCTTCCAGAACTGGGTTGCACCACTTCTCGGAACTCCTCAGCCACGGACCCTACGTGGTACTCCAAGAAGAGAAAGAAGCACCACATCAGAGTTTCCAAGCCCCTTCACAATAGGATTCTCTCCTGCTTTTCTAATTTCATTTTCTTTTTTTCTTTTTCATAGATTTATTTTTTATTGGTACACTATAGTTTCACATCATGTAGATCATATTGACAATGGCATACATTCACACAGTACTTGGTGACCCCCCGCTTCCCCTCCCCCCCAACAATAAGTGTGCAGGTTGACCATGCTACATTCACAGTTATACACATATTCGAATGTAGCTCCTCCGTTAATCAATCTTAGCCTTCTTCCTCTCCTACCCTTCCTTTCTAGCTTTGCTGAGGTTTCCCCTCCATTATCTGGAGTCCCTCTGATATCCCTAATACTCCCTAGTTTGGTTTTTTTTGTTGTGGTGGTGGTACTGGGGTTCCTGGAAGCCCGTCTACCTCCAGGCTACACTCCCAGACCTATTTTTATAAATTTTATTTGGAAACAGGGTCTCTTAAGCCAGAGTGGCTGACTTCGAACCTCCGCGATCCTCCTGTCTCCACCACCCAAGCACAGGGATAACAAGCGTGCACCACCGCGCCCAGCTAATACTCCCTAGTTTGAATGGAGAAAAACTGCAATAATTTACTTTAAAATCAGGAACAAGACAAGGATGCCCACTATCACCACTCCTTTTCAAAATAGTCCTCGAAACTCTTGCCACAGCAAAAAGACAAGAGAAGGATATCAAAGGAATTCAAATAAAAAAAGAGGAATTAAAATTATCTTTGTTTGCAGATGACATGATCCTTTATCTAGAAGACCCAAAGAACTCAACCAAAAGACTACTGGAGCTGATTAACTAATTCAGCAAATTTGCAGGATACAAAATCAACCTAAAGATATTAGTTGTTTTTTTATATGCCAACAATGAATCCAAAATGAAAGAAATAAAGAAAATAATTCCATTCACAATAACCTCAAAACCAATAAAATACCTAGGAATAAACCTAACCAAAGTTGTAAAAGACCTCTACAATGAAAACTAGAAAACATTAAAGAAAGCCAGGCGTGGTGGCGCACGCTTGTAATCCCTGCGCTTGGGAGGCAGAGACAGGAGGATCGCACAGGTTTGAAGCCAGCCTCTCTGGCTTAAGAGACCCTGTTTCCAAATAAAAATATAAAAAATAGGTCTGGGAGTGTAGCCCGGAGATAGGGGGTTTCCAAGAACCCCAGTACCACCAAAAAATGAATAAATAAAAATATAGCACATTAAAGAAAGAAATTGAAGACCTTGGAAGATGGAACGATCTCCCTTGCTTGTGGATAGACAAAATAAATATTATCAAAATGGCCATTCTGCCAAAAGTGATCTACAGATTCAATGCAATTCCTATCAAAATACCAATAACATTCTCCATAGACGTAGAAAAATTAGTTGTGAATTTTATATGGAGAAAGAAAAGACCCAGAATAGCCAAAGCAATTCTGAGCAATAAGAGCCATGCAGGAGGTACCACAATCCCCGACTTCAAATTATACTACAGAGAAATAGTAGTTAAAACAGCATAGTATTGGCACAATAACAGGCATACAGACCAATGAACAGAACAGAAGATACAGAAACAATCCCACACACTTATAGTCAATTGATCTTTGACAAAGGGGCCAAACTCATACGCTGGAGAAAAGACAGCCTTTTCAACAAATGGTGCTGGGGGAACTGGCTATCCATTTGTAGAAAGATGGAACTAAATCCTTACCTCTCACCATGCACAGAAATCAACTCGAGATGGATCAAAGACTTAGAAATTAGACCAGAGACTGTGAAGTTATTAGAGGAGGGCATAGGCTCAACACTCCAACATATAGGCACAGGCAATAACTTTCTCAACAAGACCTCCAAAGTGCAGGAAATTAAACAAGAATTAACAAGTGGAATGGCATCAAACTAGAAAGTTTCTGCTCTAATTTCATTATCTTACCACAAGCTTCTGCATTCTAAGCTTCATCACACAAGAATCTTTGAATGTGCTACTTCTTCCAACCCTAAAACATATCGTACGTCATTTCCTCAGCTTGGCATGCCTTCTTCTTCCTTCTATCTGCCTCTGAACTCCTATTCATCCTTCAAAATAGGACAAATGTTTCTTGTCTTTCAGGAAACTTTACTCTTCCAAAAAGAGTTTGTTTTGCTTTCTCTTCCAGGCACACACTGTCCACAGGGAGGCAGTGTAGTTCAAGTGAAAGGGAGCCTGCAGAGGTAGCTAGACCAGGAGATGAATTCCATCTGTTTCTTACTGGCCTGGGTAAGTTTCTTAACCTGACTGAATCTCTGTTCTTCCCATGGTAAAAGGAAATAAAATTGCATGCCTTGCAGTTCCTGGAAAAAGTAGGAACTCAAGATACTGATAAAATGGATCCATATCGATTAGAGAAATTGTGGTTGTCACAAGGTAGATATTTTCTTTCTCATTCAAAATCCAAACAGCTGTTCCCTCAGTAACTGGACTTATCTGCGAACTTTTCTCTAAGACAGCAGGAGCAAGTGAGCTTCTGCCCAGCTGTTCAACATTGTCTCTCCTCCACCTTTGTGACCAGCCATGTGGGGAAATCCTCCCGGTGACCACCCCCTTCCATTTATTAGGCCTTCTCCACACTCCTTTGTCTTCACAATATGGTCTGAGTGTCAGGGAGAGAGCGGCCAGGCGGGCCTGAGTAGACATTGTCAGCACCTGTCTTCTGCAGTGCTCACAGGGCCTCAGGGCTGATGGCAAGGCCGCCAACCCCAGGGGAACTGGCCGAGACCCCAGGCCTACCTGGCCCGCAGCCTCTGCCACAGGCCTGGGAAGCCAGCTGTGTTTATGCTGGGGGATGGGCCAAGGGCACTACATCCCCGAGCCTCGCAAGGGACCGCTAGCCAGTCTCCTCTGGAGCCTAAGTGCTCCCCTTGGCCAGGCCCTCAAAGCAAAGCCCCCATTGCTGCCACCACTCCCATTTGGTTTCAGATGACCAAAGGAGCCCCTTTCATCAGTACTTGGGAAGCACTGAGGGCATTCCTCTGGGAAGCAAGTCTACCCTTAGAGCCAAGGAGGAGAGCAGTGTGGACCAAGTGTCTCTACACAGGTCCCCAATGGCTATGACAGATGCAACATCTTACTGTGTGAGAGGCCAAGCCAGGAACAGTGGCACGCGCCTGTATCCCAGTGTCAGGCAAAGCCACTCATCCTTCCTAGAGGCAGAGCTGAGTCCTCAGAGGTGAAAAAGAATTGTATTCCCGTGATTGAACTGGAATACAATTCACTTCTCTTAATTTCAATTCATCTGTTTTGGAGATACATAGTTTCAAAAATACATACATTTTAAAATAACCTGGGGAAGGAAAAAGGATGACTAAGGAAGGAAACAATTCAAATAATGCTGTGTCCATACGTGAAGGCATCACTACGGATCTCACAGACATGCATGGGAGGGGGAGGGGGGGAGGGGGACGGAGGGCAGGGCGGGGGCAGAGGAGACAATCCACAGCCCTGGTGTGTGTGCCTGTTTGTGTCACTTTGAACCTCACTATGATGTATAGTTGCTAAGTACCAATAAAAGTATAAAAATACAGAAAATATGCAAGAATCCTTAAGGTATTATATTTCTTTTTTGTGTGTGTGTGGTACTGGGGTTCCTGGAAGCCCTTCTATCTCCGGGCTACACTCCCAGACCTATTTTCACATTTTTTATTTGGAAACAGGGTCTCCTAAGCCAGTGCGCGCGGCTGGCTTCGAACCTGCGCGATCCTCCTGTCTCTGCCTCCCAAGCGCGGATATTACAAGCGTGCGCCACCACGCCCGGCTAAGGTATTATATTTCTAACTTAAAATTTAAAAGAGTGGCCTCAGCTACTTAGTAAGGCCCTCTGCAACTTAATGAGACCCTGTTTCAAAATAAAGAATAAAAAATTGGGGCTGGGGGTGTAGCTCAGAGGTCGAATACCCCTGGTTCTATCCCAGATTAATAAGGGACCCTTGGATCATAAATTTGTTTCCTGTATCTGCCAGGTTTATGTCATCAATACATCTGTGGAAAGGACAAATATCTGGTAACGTTCACTAAGCCTGACAAGGGCAATTGATGGCATCTACAGAAACTGATAGGAACCCTATAAAAGAGCAGCTCTTTTGACATACTGTATGCTGATCTATTGCTTACGCCACAACAAATCTACTATGTGTATAACTCCAATCCAGCAATTTCGCTTTGGCCCTTCTGACCAAGGATCAGAGTGACTCTTTAGCCTTCCCAGCACCTGGACCAACTTCAGAATCTCCTCTTCCACTCCTGGGCTTGGTTTGTTATCCCCTTCCCCTCCTTCTTTGTAACTATTTATTTGTTAAGTATTTGAAGTGCTCTGAGTTTTAGACTTCTATATTGTTTAATATACTTGTTCGACCTAAATTGTTAGATTTTTCTAGTGTGAAGAGTATGTGAGATGCTCATTTAGAGCTAATTGACTTTTGTCAAAGCAGCCGCCCAGCATCTGAAACTAGCTTAACCTTACTTATAGAATTTACTAATAATATCCCACATGCTATAACCACAGGCTGAGGCAGGAAGCGAGGCATTCTCCCCACATCCTTCCCAATTTGATTAGTAAAGAAATCATTTCTAGGAATTCTCCCGGGAAAGTCTACCTTTTTTTCCATCAGACAGAGCAAAGTCACGTGGCAATTTTCAACCATTCATAGCAAAAAGGAGAAGGATTATATGATTGGCCTAAACCAATAATGCTTAATCCCTGGAATGGAGCCCAGCTTTCTTTGACCATATTGTGGCTGCTGCAGCCATTTGTTTGTTTATTTGTTTGCTTGCTTGTTTTCCTGCTTGCTTGTTTGTTTTTTAAATGGCCTGTTAGCTTGGAAGATGAAAAGAGGAGCTATTGGGAACAAACAGTGTCTGTCTTACTCCTGTCTGGGAGTTGCCAGTTTACCTTCTCTCTGTAGCCACATTCCATAGTTCTTGGATGGCCAGAACTCAGTTTTACTTAACTGGTCCATTGTAGCAGTCAGTAGAAGTTTGTTGAGCATATGAAATATTCATTCATTATTGAATGGACAACTACAGTACACATGGAAAACTATAAAGATGCTAAAATTATGCTTTTAAAATAAAATACTAGGTAAAACCTCTAACATCTCCCTGGAAGGGTTAATAAAAATTCTATCTCAACTTCAGGGAACAGGAGACCCAGGCTAAATAAGATGGATGACCACATTGAAGTTACAACATGAACATCTGACTCAACCCATAGTTAAAACCCCAGACACACTGGCTTCTGACGGATCCTTCAAAAATGGATTTATTGTCTCATTCAAGGACACAACAACTCTTTAAATAGTGGCTATGCAACACACAGCATGCCAAGAGATGAATATACTAGTTAGAATGAACACTAGTAAAATTTTACTGGAAAACACAGCCACAACCAAGAGAGTTTTTATTTCACATGAGACCCACTAGTTACCAACAACCTTTTGCAACTCTTGGGTTTGAAAGAGGTTTCTCAAGTGACAGGCTAGAAGTCTCTGAATCGCCCTCCTTTAGGCAGTTCTTCTTATTCTCACCTGGTATTTCTATTTGCAATCGCAAACCTTCTTCCCCTCTCATTCTACCACTAAAAGTCAGATGATAATTGTTCTCTAAAGGTAACTTTGCCCAATTTGAGAGCAGAACAGATTTTATTAACAACCTTTCCTCAACTAACAAGCTTTTTTTTTAAGATTTAAAAAAGCTTATTAAAAAGATAGAAATACAAAACCAGTGCTAGAGAAAATACTCAGAGATTAACTACAAAGAAGGAATAGGTAATACATACCAGAACCAGAGAAACAAAATTTTCCATCCAGCAGACAACTAAGCAAAGTAGAATAAACAGTATTTCAAACAGAAATAAAGAATTAACATGTTAGGAATTAAAAGTTATTTCTCAATAATCACACTGAATGTAAATGACCCCAATTCCCCAATTATAAAAAAACATAAAGTGACAAAATGGATTAAAAAACAGAATCCATCCATCTGCTGCTTACAAGAAACACACTTTACAAGTAAAGAGAGTAACTCAAGGTAAAGGTCTGGAGCAAGGTAATTCATGTTAAGTAGCCATCCTAACAAATGTGAAGTAGTATTTCACTATAATTTTTATTTGTATTTCCTTAATGATTAGTTATATTATGATAATGATGAATGATATTCATGTGTTTGTTGGTCATATAAAGATCTTTGGAGATTCATTATCTATTTTAGTCTTTTACCTATTTCTAAATTGTATTGTTTACTTTTATTGTTGCTAATTTTTAGGATTTCTATATGGAATATTAATATACCTTCAGATATAACATTTGGAAATATTTTATCCCATTCTATCAGTAACTTTTAATTCTGTTTACATTGTCTTTTGGATGTACAATATTTTTCTATTTTTTATGAAGTTCGTTTATTCTTTTGTTGCATGTGCCTTTGGAAGCATATCCAAGAAATCACTGCCAATTTCAATGTTGTGATGTTTTATGACCCTGGTTTCCTTCTAAAAGTTTATAGTCTAAAGATTTACATTTAGATCTTTTAACTATTTTGAGTTAATATTTGTATATGGTGTAGGTAAGGGCCCAGTTTTATTCTTTTTCATGTAGTTATTATTTTTCAACAATATTCAGTGAAAAGATTATTATTTCCTTCACCAAATGTTCTTGGAAACCTTGTCAAAAATAACTTGACCATATATGGAAGAAAAAAAATATCAAAGTTAATCGGGAAACCAAGCATGGGAAGGAGGGAGGTGGAGGGAAGGGTTAGAGATTGGGTAGGGGCTGACTAGGTGATGTGTGTGTGTAAATCTCCACACATTTTTTATCTCATTAAGACATATGACTACAATCCACCAATAAAAATGTATTAAAAAATATATAGAAATACAGAAGACAGTTACAGCCTCATGTTACATGGGGGGGGCTTCGAACAAAATCACTGAATTACAAAACACGGAACAGACTATTTTTTATACATGACATCCTCCATCTTGTTTCATATAATTCTGACGTAGTAAAAGTCCCTGTAGCCAGGCGTGGTGGCGCACGCTTGTAATCCCTGTGCTTGGGAGGCAGAGACAGGAGGATCGCGCAGGTAAGAAGCCAGCTGTGCTGGCTTAAGAGACCCTGTTTCCAAATAAAATATAAAAATAGGTCTGGGAGTGTAGCCCGGAGGTAGAAGGGTTTCCAGGAAAAAAAAAAAAAAGTCCCTATAAAGCTCCTCCTCTTGCTTTCCCACCAAGGTATCTCTTTTCACGAAGGTATAGAAAAGATAACGTATATAATATACCCTGAACAGTAACTAATATTAGACAAATACTGTAATTATTAATGTCTTTATTTATAAAGCAATGTTAAAAACTAAAATATTGAAATTTGTATTGCATTTATTTGTAATACATTGAATAATGGTTCTCTTGTGAATCATATACTTAACCACATAATAAGTTGGGAACAGATAAGTTATTATGGTTTGAATTAGAATGTCTCAAAGAAAAGTTCCTGTATTGGCAATGCAAAAATGCTCAGAGGTAAAATAATTGAATCAGAGCTGTAACCCCATCAGCGGATAAATTTATTGATGGGTTCATAATCTGAATGAACTTACTGGGTGGTTACATAGGCAGATAGGGTATGGTGGGAGGAGGAGGAGGAGGTGGGTCCCTGGTGGTGTGTTCTTGAAGACAGTATCTATTCTTGGCCACTTCCTGTCCTTCTTGACACCATTGAGCTGAGTTCAGCTTTTCTCTACCACATCATGCTGTCATGCTGTCTGCTTGGAATCACCCAACTATAGCCTGTGCCCCTGAATCCATGAGCCAGATAAACTTTTCTTCCTCTATGCTGTTCATGTCAGATATTCTGGTCACAGCAATAGAAACAGGGACCAAAGCATAAATCAGAGTGGCTGAGCTAGTTAGTCCTTTGAAAGAGGTAGCACAAGATGCAGTGAGAGGACAGGGCTCATTTTACTATGCTGGGGAGTTTGAAGGGGCCCACAAATGTAAGACAGAGTTTATAGGGCAAAGAATAGAGGAAGGTTCTCCCAAGAGTAGCAGCATGTAAACCCTGGGAGGGAAAGGAAAGCGGCTTCTGTGTAGAGTTCCTAAGCCTAGCAAGGAGATGAAGGCAATGTTACTGCTTTAAAGAGAAATGAGGCTGGAGATAGCAGCGAAGACCAACTCACCAGAGCAGCTCAGGGGAGCTGGTGGGGAGCAGCACTAAGGACCAGGTGAACACAACAGGTTTATCACTAAGGAAGATGAAGGACTGAAGGGACAAGGTTGGGGCAGGATGCTCAGAAGTCCATGACAGTTACCCAGGTTGGAGAGGGGGTGAAGGATTCAATTAAAACAGTGGTAACAGAGGTAAAGAAAACTCTTCTCTTTAGGTTTTCATAGTAATTTGGGTATTTATGTATCCCTTACTCACCCTGCCCCTCAAAACCATAAGGTCTGTCATTTTATAAATTTTCTGGTTCTCATAGCTCTTGTGATTTTGAGGGACAAAATGAGGAAGGGACACATGAACATCCAAATTCCTAGTCTAGGTAGCTATGTGGGTGGTGGAAAGAAAGTAAACCTGGAAAACATCTTCTGCCTGTAGGCATTCACAAACCTCCTCTCTGAAACACAAACACTACCACAGTCTTCCATCCGCTTACCCTCTCCCATATATATATATATATATATTGCAGTATGGGGGTGGAACCCAGGGACATTCTACTTCAGAGCTACACCCTATTTTTTATTCTTTATTTTGAAACAGGGTCTCACCAAGTTGCAAAAAGCCTCACTAAGTAGCTGAGGCTGTCCAAGAACTGTGATTCTCCTGTCTCAGCCTTCCAAATGCTGGGATTACAAGCGTGCAACACCATGCCCGGCTATTACCCTCTTCTGATTTTCTTCAACTCTTATCTGTTCCTGAACTTTTTCTGTCTACTATCTGCCAGTTCTATGAAAGCAGGAAGGGTTCCTACCTTTTCATTCCTGAATCTCCAGTGGCAGGTGTACTCAGCATAAACTAGCTGTTCAGTAAATATTATCTGTGTGATTGAGTGATGAGTCCCATTTGGTACATGTTGAATTTTAGGTTTCTGTGGGACCTACTGTAGGACTTTCAGAGAAGCTCAGTGAACAGTGAAAACCAGGATCTGCTGCTCAGAAAGAAAACCGGGGCTATGGCTATGGCTATGGCTATCATGGCTGTGCTGGAGCCCTCACTACAGTGATGAGGGTCATCAGAGGAGAGAGGTGGTGAGTGGTGTCACCCAAAGGGCAAGCACGGAGTCCTCAGACCTCCACACCTGTGGGAGAATAGGACACATACGGCCACTTGGGGCGGTTGGAGAAGAACAGAAGGAAATGATGCCAGGAGAGCCAGAGAGGAATCAGCTTCAAGAAGGGGTGATTAACACGACCAAAGATGCAGAAGGGCCAGGGCGATGAGAACAGTAAAACCAACACTGGTTATCCCCCATGCTCACCTCCAATGAATAACCAAGAAATTTTTTCTTTTGATGTTTTTTTCTTTTTTTCTTTTTTCTTTTTTTTTCTGTACTGGGTATTGAACCCAGTGGCATTCTATCTCTGAGCTATGCCCCTGGCCCCTTTTATTTTTGTTAATTTTTTTGAAACAATGTCTCACTAAATTTCTGAGGCTGGCCTCAATCTATAATTCTTCTGTGCCAGCAACCCAAGTATTGGGATTATAGGAGTGTGACATCATATCCGATTTTTTCTTTTAATTTTAACCACAATTGCACATTATCTATCATTTCTTTAACTGGAATTTGCATTATATCCTCTTATTGTCATAGTTAGCCTGTGAACTTCTATCTTTTACACACACACACACACACACACACACACACACACACACACACACAACAGAGGCAGCTTTAAAAATTTAATCCTGGTTGAGTTACTATCAAAGTCAAAAGTCATTTCACGTCTACTTGTTGTTCCCAGATAAAAACATTCTGAAGGAAAAGCCTGGCTAACATTTCGGATTCCACATGCCTACAAGGACATTCAGAGCATCTCATTCAACCCAAAACTCCAGGGAGATCAAAGCGACCCAAGCCCAGTCCTCACACAAGCCAAAGTTCTCCGCAGGCTGCAGCGCCCTCATCAGATGACCCCAGCCCACAGAGCAGGGCAGGTGAGTGTGCCTTGATAATGTGTCTTGAAGTCTGCCAAGCCCCAGAGACCTTGGGAAGGGCCTGGAATGCTTCCAAAAGCATGCTCATCCTGGAGGGGTGTAGACGAGGTGGGGCCAGACAGCATGATCAATATCCAGGGCAGCTTGGAGCTGAATCCCTACACAGATGAAATGGTAATAAGAAGAAAGGATAGAAAGGGAATGTGCCAGCCTCCTTTTGGCCTTTTCCACACCTTTGGATTTACGATGGTTCTCAGACTCCCTGCACATTAGAACTGACTGGGAAGCCTTTATGAACCCAGGGAACTGCTTCCTCTGACCTAAACTCCCAGCCCCTTATGTTTTATCTTTGAAACAGGGCCTTGCTAATTTGCTGAGGCTAGTCTTGAATCTGTTACACTTCTGTCTCACCTTTCCAAGTATTGGGATTGTGGCATGCACCACAACGCTGGGAACTTGGGGAGCTTTTAAGTTCCAGGGGCAGGACCCAGGCACCAGCGTGTTTTAGTCTTCCCCTGGGCGGTGCAAGGAAGACCAATCTTAGAATGTTGATAGTACTGTGGAACCCGGATCAGTGCTGGGCCTGGTTACCAAAGACTGTCCCAAGGGCCAATGGCCGTCCTGGATTTCAGGGGAATTCCCTGACTCGGGCCTCATAGGCAGGGCAAGCAGCAGCGGTTTCATGTAGGGGAGTGACTCCACTGTGGCCAACAAAGGGAATTAGCCACTTCTGCTAAGATGCTGCTGAGTGAAAATGGATTTCCTCTTATTCTCATTTGCTCAGAGCACATGGTTTTCTGATACAAAGATTATTGAGAATGGACTCATTGTTCTATGAAGTCCTGTGATCCCAGAGTAGCAATTTTAGCATCTTGAGGGAGCTTGTTAGAAATTCAGAATTTCAGGCTCCACCTCAGACCTGCCCAAAGCTCAATAAATATTGCTGGATGAAACGCAATGTATCTATATAGTTTATGGTACTGAAACATACACAGAGAGAAGAATGTTCAAGCCATTGAGTAGGACTCAGAAAAAGGCATATCAAAGAGAGGAAGAGTTATGTAACCTCGGCTCATTCCAGACTGGCTTTGGTTATTTTTGTTTTGTAATTACCTCCAGAAGTAGCTAAATTGGATAAGAATTTCTTTAAAGCTCAAGAAGGAAAAACTCAAGTGAGTGAACAAAATCTTAAGGATGAATAATTAGGAATTTTTGTGGGTAAAAAAGCGATATTCTGTGGGTCAGGAGCCA
Source organism: Muscardinus avellanarius (assembly GCF_963383645.1). NCBI lineage: Eukaryota > Metazoa > Chordata > Mammalia > Rodentia > Gliridae > Muscardinus > Muscardinus avellanarius. The sequence continues at coordinate 33,610,759 of NC_137795.1, read as the reverse complement.
TAGACTCTTATCTCAGTAATTGGTTGAGTGGGCCTACTTCTTGTTCAAAATAATACATTTAAATTGAAGCATTAGTAAGGTCTCTTCTTGATCAAATTTTTCCATTTGAAAATCCTTGACATAGAGTCTACCAGGGCTCAGTTGAGGTCCCTTCTTCCTTTTGGACGACCTCCTTGAACCCCTATTTCTACCCCTGCGGAAAATCAGGTGACATTTCAAAATATAACAGGTCTATTTCTTGGATTTTCAAATGAAAATTGCCCTGTTTCAAGCAGAGGGGAAATTATGATCTTGAGGCTCAGTTGCGGGTGGCTTATTTTAAAACTGACTTTTTTCCTCATCCTCATCCCTCTGTTAACAAGTAACATGCCAAGCATGGTGGTGCAGGCCCGTGGTGCCAGTGCTTCAGAGGCTGGGCTTGGGGGAGCGGGTTCAGGCCCACCTCAGTGGCTTGGTGAGAACTTCAGCAACTTAGCAAGACCCTGTCTAAAAAACAAAAAGGCCTTGGAATATAAACTCAAAGGTAGAATGCCCCTGGGTTAAATTCCCAGTATCAAGCCAAGCAAAGCCAAAACAAACCAAATAACAGGATTTTATCAGTTTACTGACCATAGGAATGGGGAATTGGTATCAAAAAGTAAAGGGAACTCATCACAAGGCTATGTTCATGGATTTTTTCCCCATCTGAGAGAAAATAAATTTTATTTCTCCTTCCCTCCCCCCAAAAAAGAAAGAAAATAAATAAAAAAGAAAATCCTTAACATGAAATAGCCAGTCACAATAAAAATAAAGTTTGTGAATCATTTTACCTCTAGGTGGCAATGTTGACTTATAAAACCAATGTAAACTTCTTTAACTATTTTGTAACTAAGGTAAATCTGCTTCCCAAAACTGTGAACACCCACAAAGTTTAGAAACTGCACTACTGTGCAGTGAAGACTGAGACTGAACCTTGTGGATGTGGAAAATCAGTAAGGAACAGCTGGAGAATAAGAAAAAGGCACTGCCTGAGAGACCACCTGCAATGCAGCAGGCCATGCATGGTTCATAGAACAATGGCCAGAGAGGAAACTCAGTAAATCTAGACAGCCACAGCCTCCCTGGTCCTGGACCCCTGGGAGATGACTGGCCCTCTAGTACTCCCTGCTAATAAATCATCCGTGCTTGGTACCTTGAGAGGGCCCATTGCTAAACACAGACCATGAGCTCAGCTGGTAAGCAAGTTATTCGTCAGTTTTCTATCTTACATATACCTGAGTCTTAGCTATTATCTTCCATGTCTGGCTTTTCCTGAGGATGCCTGATGTTGCTGTGCTGTAGGATTTAGGCTTAGGTTTTCCCTAGGAATTCATCCTCACCTTGTTGTTGTCTCCCAAACTGCAGAAAACCTGATCCTAACTCAGGCACTAACTTTTCTTCCAAATCCCATGCCTACTAATTTTGTCTCACTCTAAATACACACACACACACACACACACACACACACACACACACACACACACACGCTTTAAGCAAAGAATCACTTGTTAGAACTGGAAGAAATTTAGAGATACCACATCAGTCCCTTTTAGTTTTCAAGAGAAATTAAAGGACTCAAAATAGCAATAATAAATATTTCATATAATGAATTTTTTAAATTTTAGGCAGAAGGTCCTAGCCAGGCACAGTGGTACACACCTGTAATCTCAGTGTTCGAGAAGCTGAGATAGGAGGATTGCAGATTCAAGGAGAGTCTTAGCAGCTTAGCAAGGCTCCCAGCAATTAAGAAAGACCCTGGTTAAAAATAAAACAATATAAAGGACTAGGGGAGTAGCTCAGAGATACAAAGCCCCTGGGTTTAATCCTTAGCACCACTGAAGGAAAAGTCCTGATACAGGCAATTCCAGAAGTGGTTAATTCAATGACTCAGCTACATTATCCAGGCCCAGGTCCACTCTCCTTTCTCAACTCAGGCATCTTGGGTCCCCTAAAAGTGCCCTTGTTGTGACCAGGAAGCTGCCCCTGCTCCAAGTACCCATCCTCACATAACAAAATATAGGTGTCACTGCCAGCAACTCTTAACCAAAACAGGAAGAACTTGCTCAGAAATCCCCCAACATATTTCCCTGCACAACTTGTTGGCCAGAACTGGCTCACCTGCCCAGTCCTCCATCACTGTTGAGAGAATTGAACCACCATAACGTGGCTTTGGCAACACAGATCTGACTCCCACAGAGGAGGACAGACGCTAGAACTGAATTGGGGCACTGCCAGTGTGCAAGAAGAAAAGTGCATCTTAAACAAGGGAACTAGCACCGACTGCGACATCAGGCTACTATGAACCAGCACTGGGCTCCCTCAATGCATTTGACTAGCAGGGGAGACTGGAAAACAGAGGACATCCAGGCCAGCCATAATCAAAGAATATTCCTTCAGCATTGGACACCAGTCCCAGCAAGGGCTCCAATAGTCAGCTGGTAGGGAGCTGAGCGCCCCTGCCTCCTCTGACGTCAGCTCCTCCCTCAGCATCGGCACACCCCGTGCAGACACATGGCACCCATCACTGTTCAGCCATCAAGCTTCAATGAGCAGCGGTTCCTCACAATGAGACAAATGAGGAGGGGGTCAAAGACAAGCCCTTAATTTGTCACCAGTTGATTCCTGCATGGAGAATGAGCAAAAGTTGCTGCACACTGGTTCTGTAATTGTAAAAGTCCCGTTCTGGAGCTGAGCCAAGAGAGGTCAAGAATGAACACAAGCCCTCCTAGGGCCTCCTCTCGGCCAGCGGTTCTCACACTTGGGTGTGCACCAGAACCATCGGGGCTGCTGGGTGAAAAAGGGGAGCTCACTGGGCTCCACCATCACACTCTCTGATGTAGTGGGTCTTGGATGAGGCCCAAGAATTTGCATTTCTAACTGGTTCTGGTAAATACTGATGCTGTTCCAGGACCCAATTCTAAAAACCATGGTTCTAGGCAATTCCGAGATACTGCCAAACCTGTGGAGCCTAAAAGTGCTTCAGCCTTCACTATCACAATTCCTGAGGCTGAAATTTTCAGAGTCCCAGCAGTTGCCAAAAGGCCAAGCTTACTTGTGCAAAGTTGATTTCATTGTACTTAAAAGGTATTACATCTACAGAGTGGAACATAGACCTCAGATACTCTTCTAAAACACACACACACACACACACACCTGACTTTGGATGCTCACATATTTATTTACTATGAAAGAAAACATTTTCCAAATGTTACTCTATGCCACACAATGTGCTAAGCTTTTCCAGAGGAAGTTCATACACATGCAGGCCCTTCTCAAAACTCCTTCTCTACATCAGAGAAAACCAACTTTGTGCCACATGTAGTGATACATGTGCATACATGTAATTACATGTAAAACTACAATGCAAACTTATAATAAAAGCCATAATAAGAGCCGGGTTTGGTAGTGCCACACACTTGTGATCCCAGCATTCAGGACGATGAGACAGGAGGACAGCCTCAGCTACTCACAGACAGCCTCAGCTACTTAGTGAGGCCCTTTGCAATTCAGTGAGACACTGGGAGGCTGAGCCAGGCTCACAAATTCACAGGCCAGCCTTGGCAACTTAGTGAGACCCTGTTTCAAAAACAAAACAGGAGCCAGGCATGGTGGTGCACGCTTGTAATCCCCGCACTTGGGAGGCTGAGGCAGGAGGATCACACAGGTTCGAAGCCAGCCTCAGCTACTTAGTGAGGCTCTCAGCAACTTAGTGAGACCCTGATTCCAAATAAAATATAAAATAGGTCTGGGAGTATAACCTGGAGGTAAAAGGTTCCACCCCCAGTATCACCGAAGAAAGAAGAGGAGGAGGAGGAGGAGGAGGAGGAGGAGGAGGAGGAAGGAGAAGGAGAAGGAGAAGGAGAAGGAGAAGAAGAAGAAGAAGAAGAAGAAGAAGAAGAAGAAGAAGAAGAAGAAGAAGAAGAAGAAGGCTGAGGGTATAACTTGGAGGTAGAATGCCTATGGGTTCCATCCCTAGTACAGCCGAAAGAAAGAAAGAAAGAAAGAAAGAAAGAAAGAAAGAAAGAAAGAAAGAAAGAAAGAAAGAAAGAAAGAAAGAAAAAAAGCCATAAAAAGGTAAAAGTGATATGAGAGTCGGGTGTGGTGGCACCTTCTTGAGGTTGAAGCGGGAGGACTATAGGCTCGAGAACAACCTCAGCATCTGAGAAAGACAACTTAGTGAGAACTTGTCTCAAAATAAAAAAATAAAATCAGGCTGGGCATGGAACTTTGAGATAGAACACCTCTAGGTCCAATCCCCAGTACCACACACAACAACAACAAAAAAAGTAACAGATTTTGGGAGATGAAACAACATTTTAACTCACAGTGATAAGAAAAGATGTGATGGCTAAGATGGGTCTTTAAAGACCAAGACCAGGCAGAACTGGAATGCAAGGAATGAAGCACAGGTCACTTCAAAGGATAAACAACACGAACCAAAGAACATAGGAAATATATTAAGATATACAGGAAACAAGCAGCTTCGCAGTGTGAGTGGGTGTCCCCGTCCTTGGTCCTTGTCTGCAGATGGCCATCCCTGAGCACATGTCATGGAGAGATATTACTCTCTCTTTTTCTTCTTTTACAGCTACTAATCTTATCAGAACATCACTCACCCTTATCACTTCATTTAACCTCAGCTACCTCCTAAAAAGGCTGTGTCCAATGTGGTTCCATAGGGAGTAAAAGCTTCAACGTGTAAAGTCAGGGGACACCATACGGCCCATAGCACCCATCTTAGCACCTATTTTTCCCCATGACTTGACTTTTCTCTCAATCCCATATGATAGTACCCTGCCTGCTCCCCAAATTAATCTCAGGCTACACCTTCCATTTCCACTTTCCATCCGCTTTGATAAAGTAAATTTACACGGAGAGAACAACTGTACTTTGAACCACAGGCCTCTAATACTCTCCAGAGATCTGTGCCTTGGCAGGAATTCTAAGCAGTTGCTGGTGAGAACTAACTGGCAGCTTTCCCTCAACCACTGGACCTCAGGGGCAGCCACAAGTATTCACAGAGCACACTGGGATTCCCCACCTCTGAGTTACAAACCAACCATTTCACCCCAATAAGATGACCTTATTCAGGAGGGTGGTCACCCCAGGTGGTTCTCAGATGCCCGCACTCACCTGTCTTTGGAAGCTCAGATAAATTGAAATCATCACCCCGTGTTGAGAAAAAGCCAAGTCTCCCTCCCACGGTGTCCATGCAGTGCTGGGGTCTGGTGCTTTCTGGGGACTTCACTCTTCTCCAATAATACCTTCATACCTACTCAACTGACTCATAAATATTCTCTGCCCACTTGAAGGCATCTCAGGACTGGCTGAACATTTCGGTGCTTAGTGGTGCTATCTGTGGGACAGGCTGGGCTTTAGAGATAGCCTCGAGGAGCATATCAGAAAGTGGACTTTGAGCTCTAAGTCACACAAAATAGTTGCTTATGCCAAAAAAAAAAAAAGCAATTACCTCATATAACCCAAATCTGGAGGGAGACAGTGGTGAGCATTCGTTCAGTGGGCTTCACAGTGCTGGGACCAGTGTGTAAAATCCCCTTGGCCTCTTGCTGGTGGTCCCCAAAATCAAATCTGGCCTTAGATTCTATTTTGATCACTCAAAAATATTTGCTGAATATGACTGTATTCCAGGAATTATGGTAGGCTTTTCCTGGGAGATATAAATATGTGCATATATAGGCTCTACCTAGAAGGCTTTATTTATCTATTTATTAGTACTGAAGATTGAGCCCCGGGGAATTCTAACTCCAAGTTATACCCTTTAGCCCTTTTGATTTATTTTTGTTGTTGCTGTTTGTTTTGAAACAAGGAACAAGGTCTAACTAGATTGCTGAGAGTCTGGCTACATTTCTTTTCTTTTCTTTTTTTCTTTTTTTTTTTTTTGTGGTGGTACTAGGGTTAGAACCCAAAGGCTTTCTACCTCCGGGCTATCCTCCCAACCCTATTTTATATTTTATTTTGAATCAGGGTCTCACTAAGTTGCTGAGAGCCTCACTAAATAGCTGAGGCTGGCTTCGAACCTGTGCAATTCTCCTGTCTCAGCCTCCCAAGCAAGGGGATGACAAGCATGTGCCACCATGCCTGGCTCATCTGACTACATTTCTGAGGCTAGCCTCTAACTTGTTCTCCTGTCTTAGACTCCCAAGTACTGGGATTACTGGCATGTTCCATCATGTCTGGCCTTTTTTAATATTTTATTTTTAAACAGGGTCTTATTGAGTTGCTGAAGGTCTTACTAAATTGCTAAGCTGCAATCCTCCTATCTCAGCCTCCCAAGTACTGGATTAACAGGCTTATGCCACCACTCCTGACTAGAAAACTTTAAATGACATCAGAAAAAAATAAACATATGGCTTTAGTGCAAGGTTGTAATAGAATCATAACATGTGACGATGTAGAAGAGGGGATGATCTCCACATTAAAGAGTAGAAAGGCTTTCAGAGAAAGAGGTGACAGCGACCTGGATCCAAAAGTGTGAGGATTGGGACCTGAGGGTTGGGGTAAAGGCCACTCTAGAAACAACAAGTGACATGAGCCAATGAAAGGCACTAGGAAAGCCCTGGGGACATCTGGAGAGCGCCTGCAGCACCACAGACATGCAGACTGCTGAAGATGATAGACATCATCAAGACAGGAGAAAAGATGATACCATCTCCCCAAGAAGTTCTCCTCGTCCAACTACTGGTCTCCTAAACAATCACTGTTACCCAGGACCCCCTCGGCTGTAAGGGAAGCTGAGAAAGAGACGCATAAGCTTTTTCAGTTTCTGCACCAAAGACAGAAAAGATGGGGAAAGGATGGGAATGTGTGGGATAGCCGCCAGGGGTGTCAATCACAGCAAGTTGCCAAATCTTTCTGTGTTTGTTTCCTTCTCTGCAAACGGAAATTATGAAGCTTTCCTGGTGAACTTACCATGAGATTTAATGAAACACAAATCAACTCTAGATGTCTCCGCATCCAGATGTGATAGGAGTTCAGTAGGTTTCACTTCTCTCCCTGTTTATGTTTCTCAACTGATCTCTCTTTTTCTCTTGCTGATCATGAACCAAATGCAACATTTATCATTTGACAGAGGATGGACAAGGTAACTTAGTTTGTTCTCACCACATAGGTTCTTTTTCTTACACTAAGAGAGCGGTCCAGGCTTTTCTTCCCTTCCCTGTGAGATGTTGGGTCACAGAGCTGAGTGTAGCTCTGCCTGATATCCCCAAATAAATTCCCATCTACCGCCCTGGCTCTCCACTCCTGGCTCTGGATATTTATTCATAGAAAATCCAAATCATTCAAGAGAAATATGCCAAGTAGTCCCAGAGGTTGTGGGGATAGAAGAATGGGATGGGGTTGAAGAGGTGAGAGTTAGCAGCTGGAGACCTAAGGTTCTGATAGTTTCCTCCCAGGATCAGGAAGGGTGAAGGCTTTGCTGGTTTCTGCAGTGTAGCCACAGTAACTCACTTCATCACGTTCAGGCTCAGGTCCACCTTTGCCCAAAGGCAGTCAAGCTATTTGTCTTCAAGGAACCAAACAAGCCAAGATAATCAAAATAATATCCGTAGTGAGCACTGTACACATGGGAGACTACAGGGCCTTCTGCTCCACACACAGAGTGTGCCTCTGGATTTCATATAATCCTGGGGCCAAAGTAACATCTCCAAATGACAGAAATAGAGTTTCCACCCACATTGCAGAAGGAAAACTGAGGATAAATTTAGTTTCAAAAGAAGAAACATTTCTTACATTTTGTGTTGTGCAGTGAAATTAGCACCTCTGGGCCTGGGATGTAGCTCAGTGGTTATTTCAGTAAGCTTTTTCATGGCTATGACCAAAATATCTGACAAGCACAATTTAGAAGAAGGAAGGTTTATTTGGGGTTCACGGTTTTAGAGGTAAGTCCATGATCAGCCAGCTCCAAGGCCGTGACTATGGCAATAATGCTTCAGAGAAGGAAAGGCTGTGCTCACCTCATGGCTGCTGGGAAGCAGAAAACGAGAGGAGGGGGCTGGGGATAGATACAGCCCCAAGGCCACACCCCTGGCATCCCAGTTCCCCCAGATAGTCTCCACCTCCAGACCTGACTATATTGGCAACAAATGAGGTTTTGGGGTGCATTTTAAATCCAATGCGTAATAATAGTAGAGTGTTTACCTAGCATGTTTGAGGTCTTGGGGAAGAAAGGAAGGAAGGAAACAAAAGAAGTTACAAGTCTTATTATTTGCTATGGTTTTATGGTGGTATGATGGGAATGGTAGACTGCTCTTTCAGCCTGTGGTACTTAATAGATATGTATATATTTAGAGAGAGAGATGAAGTAGCCGAGGACAACCAAATACTAATGTTATTCACCATTAAACAAAAATACTTTCAACAAGAGCCACCTAGAAGACACTTGGTTTACTGTTGATATGAGTTGAGCTTCAGGAACAGCCAAGGCCATGGGTACCTTAATTAGATATAGTCTGCCCACGCCCCTTCTCCTGTGTGTAGTGGCACCAACAGGATGATAAAATTTCTGCCCATTGTAAAATTCAAAAAGTCTTGTCTCCATTACTAGGACTATCATTGTTTTATCCTGATGAAATGATCATTACAAACTGAGCTCCTAGCTAATCTGGAACAATGACAGCACACAGAAGTTCTTCCTTTGAAGAAACATGTGTAAGTTAGAATAAATGTTTTATGCATTAAGAACTTCTGAAGTAAGCCATGTATGCTGGCACACACCTATAATCCCAGGACTTGGGAGGCTGAGACTGGAGTATTGCAGGTTCAAAGTCAGCCTCAGAAATTTAGAGAGGCCTCTCAGAAACTTAGCGAGACTATCTAAAAAAAAAACACACACTTGTAATTCCAGCATTTGGGAGGCTGAGACAGGAGGATCGCGGTTCGCAGACAGCCTCAGCTCCTTAGTGAGGTCCTTTGCAACTCAGTGAGATCCTGTTTCAAAATAATTTTTAAAAAATAGGGCTGGGGATGTAGCTCGGAGGTAGAATGCCCCTAGGTTCCTTCCCTAGTACTGCAAAGATTAATTAATTAAATTTAATAAAGAATAAAAAGGTCTGAGGGTGTTAGCTCAGAAGTAGAATGCCCCTGAATTCAACCCCCAGAACCAAACAAAATTATTGAAATATTTAAGGTGATCATTATCAGTATGTGATTTATGTGACTTTAAGAACTTAAGCTGAAATACATACATTTTATTTATTCATTTATTTATTTATTTATTTATTTATTTCTATGGTACTAGGGATGGAACCCAGGGACATTCTACCCCTGAGCTACACCCCTAGCCCTATTTTTTTTTTTTTTTTGGTGGTACTGGGGTTCCTGGAAGCCCTTCTACCTCCGGGATACACTCCCAGACCTATTTTATATATTTTTTTATTTGGAAACAGGGTCTCCTAAGCCAGTGCGGCTGGCTTCGAACCCGCGCGATCCTCCTGTCTCTGCCTCCCAAGCACGGGGATTACAAGTGTACACCACCACACCCAGCCCTAGCCTTATTTTTTATTCTTTATTTTGAAACAGAGTCTCACTGAGTTGCAAAGGGCCTCACTAAGTAGCTGAGGCTGTCCGCGAACCACTATCCTCCTGTCTCAGCCTCCCAAATGCTGGAATGGAATTACAAGTGTGCATCACCACGCCTGGCCTGAAACACATACATTTTAGAAAGTTCTCTTTGGGCTCCATTGAAAGATCATCCTCCAGGCTCCCACGGCCATCTCCCCTGAGTCTACTGTAATTTTTAGAGGTGATAAATGCACCAGTAGGGTATAAAAACTGGCACAGGGGATGTGGTTTAGAAAGTCCCAGAATTATTGTCAGCACTGACTGCCCTGGGTTGGGGGTGTTTCTGGCACAATCTATCTGGCTTTCCTGAGGCTGAACATCTAAAATTGGTGGCCCAAGACCAGTGCTAACTGGCTGTGATAACCTTCTTTCTCTTTAAAACAGCCATCCTGCTCACTTGGTCCTCAAAAAAGAGAACCATTTTACTATCTCCTTATTAGGGGGATCAGGAAAGAGGGGGAGGCTTGAGGAAAGAAACAGACCAAATAATATTATATCCATTTATGAAGGTATCACAGGCAGCCTTCCTAGTATACATGGAGAGCAGGAGGGGAATAGCAGGATGGGATAGGAGGGAACCACGCCAAGAGATGTGGAGTGCGCATATGAATGTCGCACTTTGAATCTCACTATGATGTATAATAACATTGCACTAACAAGATTCTTAAAGGGGAAATATTTTAATAGAACACAGGCTCCTTGTTGTGGTTCCAAACCACATCTCCCTTGTGCGCTCAGAGGGGGCAGTTGAAATGCACCAGGAAAGGGCAGGTGTTTCCCAGGACCTCCAACACACCTAGATACGGCTTCAGGGGGTCTCCATAATAACTGCGTAATGGTCCCAGCAAGGCTGTCTCAGTACCCTTGAATGTGTAGGTCCTTGTAGGTCCAGGCTTCCTCACCATTTGCCACATAACAGTATTCCCTTTGTGCTGGAGAGGATGGAGCCGACATCACCAGCATGCATGGTGCCCAAGGCTTGGGCTATGCCATTCCCAAAAGGTAATTTATATAAAATAAAGGGAGTGTAGAGTCCGTGGTCACTGCAACTTTGGCTGTATGTCTTGTGAGTTTAACCAAGCTCGGGACTTGGAGGACACCCCAGTGAGAAGGCACTGTGTTTATGACAGGACATCTTCCCAGTAGAGAACTTGAGGACAGAGGCGGCGTGAGCATCACGCCGTGGGTGGAAGCAGAGACAGAGTGTGCGCCTGGGGCTGCACTGTGAATGATCCCAGGCGGCCTCCCTCCCAAGGCAGGGGCGGATGGGTTTTCACCTGGTTCTGACACATGAAACAAAGGAAGAAAATGTTCCCAGCAGGAGGTTGGGAAACCAGTATGAGCAGTGTCAGATGTTAGTTGACGTTATCTTGACTATAAAATAAAAGGGACTTTGTTGAAGAAAAAAAAAAAAAACACTTCTACAAGATGTTTTCCTTTTGAATAGCTGAACCTTTATTTGTATCTTATAAAAAGAACTAATGATTATTTAGGACATAGCAAGGAGAAGAGAGTTGTCCTTGAGGTTTAGACTAAACTAGTTTTGAAATATATATATATATATAATAAATATATATTGATATATGTATCAATATAGATAGATAGATAGATAGATAGATAGATAGATAGATAGATAGCAGGGGGAAAAAACTAAGTGTCAGGAATCAGGAACTTTCTCTTTCCTTCTTTCCATGTGTTTGTGGGGGTGTGTATGGGGGATGGAACCTCTGAGCTACACCCCCAACCCATTTTATGATTTTATTTTGAAACTGAATCTCTTTAAGTTGTTGAGGATCTTGCTAAGTTGTTGAAGTTGGCTGCAAACTTGTGATCCTCCTGTCTCAGCCTACCACACACAGGGATTACCGATGTGTACCACCACACCTAGCTCTTCAAGTCCCTTTCAATATTAGGGCACACACAGATATTGGTGGTGGAGGTACTTAGTTCCTGTTTTGGTGCGGAGGCTTGAACCCAGGGCTTCGCACATGATAAACACATGCTAGACCTCCGTACCACTGAGCCACATCCCCAGCCCCTGGTATACATTTTCCTTTATTTCATATAAATTATGCAAATTTACTTTACCAATGTGTGGCCCCACACCCCACTCCTCACCATCTACCCCTGAGCAGAGTTCTGCACATATTTGGATGCTGGAAACATGACAGGTCGTCAGCCACTTCTCACCATGGGGCCTGGCTCTGCCAGTCTCCGGCTGCTTGGCACCTTCTGGTGGCAGAGCTCCTATAGAAGGTTCACAGGGTGTTGACACAGAAGCCATGATGCTGATGTAGTTGACCATGCCGGCCATCGAGATTCTGTTGCTCTCACTCTGGAAGGCCTGTCCTCTTGGGTGCCAGCAAACCTGCTGCAGCCACAGGTGCTGAGCCAGTGGCTTCGGGCTGCCCAAGGCTCTGAGCGACCCCAAGAGTGGGAGAGAACAATGCTTTGAAGCCCCACTGCAATGTGCTAACAGCACTGTTGTTGGGAGGCTCCAGTCTCCTGAGCCAGTCTCTCTCCACTACACCACAAGCTATAAAGTTTAAAGAATAAAATCAAAGGAGTAATCTAACAGAGCCAGGCACAGTAGCACACACCTGTAATCACAGCACTTGGGAGTGTGAAACGGGAAGATCATAGTTTCTAGGCTAGCCTCACTCAGCAACTTAGTAAGACCCTGTTTTAAAATAAAATAGGGCTGGGGATGTATCTTGGAGGTAGAAAGTCCCTGGGCTCAATCCCCAATACAGAGAGAGAGAGAGAGAGAGAGAGAGAGAGAGAGAGAGAGAGAGAGAGAGAGAGAGAGGTCTCCAGCCAATGTAAGTTGCATGGTCACAACCTGAAACAGGTTTCCTCATGCTCATGCCTCAGAGTAGGGAGAAGATACTAAGCAGAGAATGTCAGGCTCCTCCAATATCTGGAACTTCCTTTTTCACTGCTGTAATTTATGAGTGAAATAAATTCACGCTACTTCTGTCTTCTCTGGATCTTTTTCACGCTACTTCTGTCTTCTCTGGGTCTTTTTTACGCTACTTCTGTCTTCTCTGGGTCTTCACAGACCATCCCTCGTTCCCAGGTAGTCACGTTCAAGGGCTCCAGTGGCTTAAAGGTAGAAGAACAGTTGTTGGATGGACTAAGCACAGTCTTGAAGAGCCAGCAAGAGCCTTCCTGCTGTAATTTATGAATGAAGCTTGCAGGCAGCCGTTGTCAGCAGGCTCAGGAGCTCTCGGGAGAACAAGCTGCTGCCGGGGAGAGCTTCAATTTCTCAGAACTCCTCGTAAAGAGTGGAGCCAAATACCTTCTCCACAGGTGGGCACAGACAACCTTGGGCACAAGGCAACCAGGAGGCCACCTAGGTCTCCAACCTATTCTTCATCTAGTCTCTTCAAGCCTGGTGTGACTGTTGTCATTTTGTTGTGTTGTTATTATTGTTGATATCATTCATATGCCATAAAATTCAATGTAGTGAGCTTTTAGTATACTCCCGTTACTGTATAACCATCTCCACTAATTCTAGAACATTTTCTTCTCTCCCAAAGAACTCCTTAGTCATTAGCAATCACTCCCCAGCCCCCAGCAAACAATAATCTATATTCTATCTATAGAGTTATCTGTTCAGGACATTTCATATAAATAGAATCATATATTCTTTGGCCTTCTGTATCTGGCTTTTCACTTGGCATAATGACTTGGAGGCCAATCTATGTCCTAACATGTCAACACATTCCTTTTTATGGCGAGATAACATTCCACTGTATGGATGTACACATTCTGTTTATCCATTCATCTGCTAATGACATATGTTGTTTCTCTCTTCAGCTCATAGTGCTGCTATGAATATTTGTGTACAAGTCCTTATGTGAACATGTTTTCTGATCTGATTTTTGTTTGCACTGTCTTTCAAAAATACACTCAAAATTATTTTTCAAATAGGAAACTTTAGTTTTTACAACTATTACCTCTGTATTTATTTTGGTTCTATTGTTGATCTTATCAAGGCTAAACATTGATCTTTTAAGCACCTCTAGAAACTTAATTTTTTCAAGGCAATGGAGTACTGGGTTGAATTGAGGAAAGTTTACTACATAGGTGTGCACAAGAGAAAGCATATTGATATATTCCAAATAGTGTTAGAACACCTTCTCTAAGTGACACTTATTTTGCCATGCATGGTGGCTCACGCTTGTAATCTTAGTACTTGGGAGGCTGAGGCAAGAGGATCACAAGTTCAAAGCCAGCCTCAGCTACTTAGTGAGGCCCTCCACAACTTAGTGAAACCCTGTTTCAAAATAAATATAATTGGAAAAGGACTGGGGCTATAGCTCAGTGGTAGAAAGCCCCTGAGTTCAATCCCTAGTGACACACACACTCACACAAAAATAAATAATAATATAGCCGGGCATGGTGGTGCATGCTTGTAATCCCGCGCTTGGAAGGCTGAGACAGGAGGATCGTGCGGGTTCGAAGCCAGCCTCAGCTACTTAGTGAGGCTCTCAGCAACTTAGCAAGACCCTGTTTCCAAATAAAATATAAAATAGGTCTGGGAGTATAGCCTGGAGGTAGAAAGCCTCTGGGTTCCACCCCCAGTACCACCAAAATAATAATAATAATAATAATAATAATAATAATAATAATTTAATTGGGGAAAATTAATCAACAAGACACTAGCTCCCATTCCCTAAATAGACTTTTTTTTTTTAGTTTAAAAGAAAGGCAGACTGTCATGTGCAGTGCTCATTTAAATGTGTCTGGAGTCTTGGAAGCTTGCCTACCCTACTTTCTCCTACAAATGGACCTTGAGAGCTTGTTTGGAGGTTCCAGCAGGGAAGCGCAGCCACTCGTATATCCTTGACCAAAGACCAGTCCTCCTCTACTCGGTGAAGGTCTTCTTCCACCCAGTGAGCAGCTTCTGGAGGGACACACATGGAGCGGTGAGGGAGGAGGGGACACCCGCCTAGCCAGCCAGATCAGCCGAATCAATCCTGGTGATCAATGGAGTAACAGATGTCACAGCCAGATCACCCTCACATCCTAAATAGGCTTTTTTAACCTTAAAGATTTAAATTTTTTATCTTAAGACATTTTAAGTATTTTTAAATCTTAAAGAATTAATCCTTAATTAAAAACCTTGTAAAATTTTAAGAAAAAAAGATTTTTTTATCTGCTCCACACATTCTTTACAAAGCCTAGTGCTATGCCAAAAGTAAATTCAAAACAAATGTCTCAAATTAGACCATTAATAATTGAACAAATGTACATTTTTCAGCTAGGTGACTAAATATAGAGGGATACTAAGAACTATTTAGACACTTTTTTAGAAAAATACCAAATAGTGGAGATTTATAAAATATAATATTTTATACTTATATTTTAAATTAAAAAAAATTTTTTTGGTGGTACTGGGGTTCCTGGAAGCCCTTCTACCTCCAGGCTACACTCCCAGACCTATTTTATATTTTTGAAACAGGGTCTCTTACCCCAGCGCATCTGGCTTCGAACCTGTGCAATCCTCCTGTTTCCGCCTCCCAGGAGCGGGGATTACAAGCGTGAGCCACCACGCCCAGCTAAATTTAATATTTTTCAATTTTAATATTTAGAATATAGAATTTTGAATTTTCTATTTATAAACTAGGCATGGTGGTACATGCTTGTAATCCCAGTACTTGGGAGGCTGAAACAGTAGGATCACAGGTTCACAGCCAGCCACAGCTACTTAATGAGGCCCTCCACAACTTAGTGAGACCCTGTTTTGAAATAAAGTATGAAAATAGGGTTGAGGGTGTATCTCAGAGGTAGAATGACCCTGGATTCAATCTTCAGTACCACACACACACACAATTTTTTTTTTCTATTTATAGAAATACATGGAAGACTAGGTATGGTGGCACATGCCTATAACTCCAGTGCATGGGAAGCTTAGACACAAAGAGTACAGATTTGAGGCCAGCCTCAGCAATTTAACTAGACCCTATTTCAAAATAAACAATTAAAAAGCTAGAGTGTATCTAATGATAGATTCCACTGAGTTCAATCCCAGTACACACACACACACACACACACACAGAGAGAGAGAGAGAGAGAGAGAGAGAGAGAGAGAGAGAGAGAGAGAGAGAGAAGAGAGAGAGAGAGAGAAATGTTCTTGTCAAAAGAAGTTTTGCTAAAAGCATTTATTGTTTACTAGAATGAAGAGTGGCAGAAGCTATAGCTTCTTTCCCTTCTGCACCAATACAAATTCACTCTGGCCCCAACTCATTGCAAGAGCTAAGAATCAATGAAACATAAAATGGGAAACAAGAGTATGAGGAGAAGATAATGAAAACGCAGGCAGCCAGGTTGGGCTTGGTCACACATGCTCATAATTCCAGTACTTGGGAAGCCAAGAGGAGGAGCACAGGCTCAAAACGCCAGCCTCAGCAATTTAACAAGTCTCAGCAACTTCCCAAAACCCTATTTCAAAATAAAAAAGTAAAATAGGGCTGGGGTGTAGTTCAGAGGTAGAATGTTCATGAGTTCAGTCCCCAGTAGAAGAGAGAGGGGAGAGGAGAAAAAGGAGAGGAGAAGAGAGGAAAGGAGAGGAGAGAGGAGAGGAGAGGAGAGGAGAGGAGAGGAGAGGAGAGGAGAGGAGAGGAGAGGAGAGGAGAGGAGAGGAGAGGAGAGGAGAGGAGGGAAGGGAAGGGAAGGGAAGGGAAGGGAAGGGAAGGGAAGGGAAGGGAAGGGAAGGGAAGGGAAGGGAAGGGAAGGCAGCCAGTCCTGATGGCAAAAGATTATTCTTGTATCACAGAGGCATTAAGTTCTTTGGTAGCCTCGAAAAGCTTCTTAAATTTCTGTTTAAGAAAAGGAAATTTGTGACTTTGTTTCTCAGGACACAAATTTGGGCCCACATCACTCCTTTTTAAGAAGTTCAAATAGTATTGAAGTAGAAAGTTGGAATGGCTCAACCTTTACCTATAAAGCATATTTATAACTCCCTACAGCAAGACAGGTTGGAGCTAAAAGTATCATTATTTTTGTAGCTCAAAAAAAGTCAGAATTTATCCTCCATCATGTTTTAAGCCTTTGAAAGAGCTCTTTGTTTTTCTGTTTAGGCTCTGGCCCACAGGGAAGAATATTCTGCCTTTCAAAAGGTTTCTTTCATAAACAGGTCATTCTTTTTAAGTGGGTTTCACTGGCTGTGTTTATTAACATGTAGTAACACTTAAGGAAGGTTTCATTAGGTACTGGGAATATGGTAGTGTAGGCAGCTTACCACACCTTAACCCAAAAAGAAATATTGTCTAGAACAAGGCCTGAGGCCTGCAGCAGGCCGGCGCTGTTACAGCTTGCTGCTTGGTTCTTGCATGGCTCAAGCCAAGCCCTGTAAACAATGATGGGTGTCCCACAGGGCTCCCTCCTGGACAAGGCCGGTGATGAAAATCACCCTGCTCTTCTTAGTTTTAATCATTTTTCAAAATGATATTTCACCAGAGAGGCATCTCTGTCAATACACGGGGAAATGAGTACATTCAAGTTGATAAAGAACAGATAATTTATCAAGATGTCTCTCCATATTTCCTTCTGCCCATGTGGTTGTATCCTCCTCTGTTCTTTAGGTTATACAACTCCATCTTTGATTTATGCTGTGATCCAGTCTGCTAGCTTTCCCTTTCCCTGTTATTATCGTTTGATCTCATATCTCACTACTTGTCTTAATTCAGGCTTTTTTTTTTTTTTTTGGCAAGAAACAGAAATCCATTCAATGAAAGCAATCTCTGGAGATTTCAAGCCCCTAATAAATCTTAATGTGAGAGCAACCATACAATTCTTTACAAAGGTTGCAAATAAGGTTAGAATGTGCTTCCAGAGCATTCTTAAATAGAGGAAAGAAGTCCAGAGAGGGCGGCCTGCTGACTGGGGACGTGCAGGAAGAAGAGAGCCGAGCACACTGGCCTCCGGAGTAGCAAGTGGAGCTGAAAGATGCCCAGCTGGGTTGCCCTCCACTCTGCCTGGACTTTATCCCCACTGTCCACTAGCAAACCCCAAAGCATGGAGCAAATATTCTGCCTTAATGGAAGGATACATACTCCCTGTCCTCTCGAGCTCCAACTCCCATAAACTCCCTTTCAGAATCATGAAATTTTATCTGCCCTATGACCTCAGAAACTGACAGAAGATACTTTGGAAGCCAGGAAATTAGACTTGAACAAAAATTTGATGCAATACTCTCTCAGGACTGGATGCAGATCTTTAGAAATCTTGGACATTAAAATGATTATGCTTTCTAACTTGACAACTGCCCACCACATTTCCTATTATAAAGATATATAAATATATATAATAATGCCAGGCGTGGTGGCGGACGCTTGTAATCCCTGCACTTGGGAGGCGGAGACAGGAAGATTGCGCAGGTTCGAAGCCAGCCTTGCTGGCTTAAGAGACCCTGTTTCCAAATAAAAGAAAAATAAAAAAAATAGGTCTAGGAATGTAACCCAGAGGTAGAAGGGTTCCATCCCCAGTACCACCTAGATAGATAGATGGATAGATAGATATAGATAGATATTGATATATACCCTGAAGTAAGAAAAGGCAATTTCAGCAAGTTCAGATTCTTACTGTAATAATGATGCAATACATTTTTTCTTTTTTCTTTTTTTTTTTGCGGATCTGGGGATTTGAACCCAGGGACATTCGACCTCCGAGCTACACCCCCTGCCCTATTTTTTATTCTTTATTTTGAAACCTCTGAGTTGCAGAGGACCTCACTAAGTAGCTGAGGCTGTCCGCGAGCCTCAATCCTCCGGTCTCAGACTCCCGAATGCGGGGATTACAAGCATCCGCCACCACGCCTGGCTTACATTTTCTGAAATATCATTTTTCCCAAATTTTGTTCCACTTATTTGTGATTTCTTTATGTATCCTTATTTTCTAGAAATCTGGGCATATATTCAACCTATCTATGGAGATCCAGTCCCTGACTCAACCCACCTCATACATACCCACATTTTCTTGGTTTACTAATTTTTATCACAAGTGTTTCCATTGGGACAATAAATATGAACTTCTCTCTATGGAAGGAACTTCCAAAGAATTAAGAGTAGGTTTTGCCAGCATTGTGTGTGTGTGTGTGTGTGTGTGTGTGTGTGTGTGTGAGAGAGAGAGAGAGAGAGAGAGAGAGAGAGAGAGAGAGAGAGTGTGTGTGTGTGTGTGTGTGTGGTACCAGGGATGGAACCCAGGGGAATTGTATATCCAAGCTACACCCCCAGTCCTAGTTTTTAGTCTATTTTTTGAAACAGGGTCTCACTGAGCTGCGAAGGGCCTCGTGAAGTACCTAAGGCTGTTCGAGAACCACAATCCTCTGGTCTCCACCTCCCCAGTGCTGTGATTACAAGCGTGCGCCACCACGCCCAGCTTTGCCAACATTTTAAACATAGAGTCAATGCAATTATTTACTACACATTTCTTGAGTACTTGTGATAGTCCAAGTTGGACACTGGAAGTCAACCACATGGCAAGATAATGCCAGGGTTAAGTCAAGTGTGGAGAATGTCTTAAAAGACAAAGAGAAGTGACATAAACAGGACATAGACTCTTCACGATGCTAAGCGACAGACCTATAAAGAAAAAGAGGGAAAGACAACACAAAGCTCTCAGGGAAAGATGGCAAGGAGAACCACAGGACAGCTAAGTATAAAAGCTGGGTATAAAAGAGAGCTCAGAGCACCGGGTGTGGTGGCGCACGCTTGTAATCCCCGCACTTGGAAGGCGGAGACAGCAGGTTCGAAGCCAGCCTCTCTGGCTTAAGAGACCCTGTTTCCAAATAAAAATATATTTTAAAAAATAGGTCTGGGAGTGTAACCTGGAGATAGAAAAGTTTCCAGGAACCCCTGTACCACAAGAGAGAGAGAGGGAGAGAGGGAGAGAGGGAGGGAGAGAGAGAGAGAGAGAGAGAGAGAGAGAGAGAGAGAGAGAGAGAGAGAGAGAGGGCTCAGAGCTGGACATGGTGACACGTGCATGCTTGTAATGCCAGTACTTGGGAGGCAAAGACAGGAGGATCACAGATTCAAGGACAGTTTCGGCAACTTAGCAAGATACTCAGCAACTTATTGTGACTCTTTCAAAATAAAAATATAAAATGGGCTGGGTATATTTCAGAGGCAGAATTCCCTTGAGTTCAATACCCAAAAAAAGTGAGCAGAAGGGAGAGGTCATGTTGTATTGGAGTGAACACCATATAACGGTGTGTCCTGCATGCTGTCAAGGCAATTTTTATTTTATTTTGAGGGCAATGGATCCAAAAGAATGATAATTAGCAAGGTACACAATGATTGGCTTTGAGAATTGTAAAAATGACCCTGACTTGATATGTACAAGGCTGAACTGGAGGTGAGGGGCAGGCAGAAAGAGCAACTGGGATCTAATCAAACCAAACTGAAGAAAAACTAAAAACCTGTGTCAACTGCAAAAGCAGCCAAGTCACCCTCTCTGGACAGAAAAATTAGAGGAAAAGAACATCTCTGAGTAACACAAGTCCTACAGAAACTTTAAAGTCCTGTAGCTTTAAAATAAAGATCACTTGTAAAAAGAAAGCTTTCCCTTTCTCCCACCCAGGCAGGGTTAGGTTGGCTCTCAGCCCTCTTCATCCTCTCGCCCCTGTTCCCATGCACTCCTGTCTATGAGCAGTGACATGGAAAGGGTTCTGGGAGCAGCCACAGGATGGAGTGACTGACTAGATGCTGAGAGAATAAAAATGTCTGTCATAGCCAGGTGTGGTGGCGCACGCTTGTAATCCCCGCGCTTGGGAGGTGGAGACAGGAGGATTGCGCAAGTTCGAAGCCAGCCACGCGCGCTGGCTTAAGAGACCCTGTTTCCAAATAAACTGTAAAATAGGTCTGGGAGTGTAGCCCAGAGGTAGAAGGGTTTCCAGGAACCCCAGTACCAAAAATAAAAATGCCTGTCATGACTCCCAGGTCCAGGCCTTGAGTATCAGAGTATAGACTAGTGAGTCTAGACTTGAACTCACTGAACTTGAGATGTCTGAAACATCCAGACAGACCATCCCTATGAGAACAAAGATATTGTTTTATCAAGTGGGGCTATAAGCACATCAGTCACACAAGCAGGAGTGAGCAGCGGCCCTAGGAATGATATTCAGTATACATCACTGAGTAAATAAATAAGTAAATGAAATGAAGCTCTGAGTGAATGTGGCATTCATGCTTTAATCTCTCATAGTAGATTATGGAAACAGCTCCAAATTTTCTTTTCTTTTCTTTTCTTCTACTTTCTTTTTCTTTTCTTTTTTCTTTTTTTTTTCTTTTTTTTTTTTTTTTTTGTTTCCTTGTGATGTTGGGAAGTGAATCCAGGGCCTTGCAATGCTAGGCAAATGCTGCACCACTGCGCTGTATCCCCAGTCTATCTACAACTTTTCATTTCCTGATCCAGGCAAACATTAACTTCAGTGTTTGCTTCTGAGATGGGCCTTTTCAGTAGACATTGAGAATTGGAAAACAGCATAGGAAAGTAGAAAAAATCAAATAGATAAGGTCAGCTTGGGGAAACGATGATGCAAATATGTCATTTAGTAATTTTTAGTAAATGGCAGTTTGATTCACTACTTAAAAGTATATGGGGAAGCTGAGTGTAGTGGCACACACCTGTGATCCCAATACTTGGAAGGCTGAGACAGGAAGATCCCAGGTTCAAGGCCAGCCTCAGCAACTTAGTGAGATCCTTCGCAGCTTAGCAAGACCCTGATTTAAAATAAAAAGGACCGAGGGCATCTAGCTCAGAGGTAGAGAACCTGTGGTTTCAATCCCTAGTGCCCAAAACAAAAAGGGGGATGAGCTGAAAGGAGACAGCACTAGAGGGGAGGAAATCGAAAGAGTGGACGCTTCCTCTATGCTCTGTTGTCTTAATTCCCTCTTCCCATTTGGTCTGATCAGGCCCAGGTTTTAATCCCCCCCACACTTTTTTTTTTTTTTTTTTTTTGGTGGTACTGGGTTTCCTGGAAGCCCTTCTACCTCTGGGCTACACTCCCAGATATATATATATATATATATATATATATATATATATATATATATATATATATTGAGTGTTTCTATTCTACTTCCCTTAAGACATATCGTCTTCCAGAAAGTTCTTAAATATATATATATATATATATATATATATATATATATATTTTTTTTTTTTTTTTTACATGGCTGGCTTCGAACCAGCACAATCCTCCTGTCTCCGCCTCCCAAGCGCGGGGATTACAAGTGTGCGCCACCACGCCCAGCATCCCCCCCCCAACTTTGTTTTGGTTTTGCTAAGTTGCAGGAGTTCCTTACATATTTTTTAATATTAACTTCTTGTTCCATGTATCCTTTGCAAAGATTTTTCTCCCACTCTGAGATTGTTATTTCATTTTGTTAAGTGTTTCCTTTACCTACAAAAGAACCCACACCCCAAAGTACTTTGTAAAGTCAACAGTACTTCAAAAAATACAAAGAGCTCTGTAGAAGAGCGTGTGGATATCACTGAGAAAGCTTAACTCTTGGGCCAGCGGGAGAAATAACTCCCAAAGGAATGTGCAGAGAGGAGCAGAGACCCACAGGGCCTCAGGTCCACTGGGGCAGGGCTGGCCAGAGCTTCCCAGGGGCCCGAGATGTGCTCTGGCCCCGGCCTCACTCACCAAGGTGCTCTGCGTCCTCCGGCCTTGTGCACCATGAAGTGTGCTGCTGAAGCGAGGAGGATTCATTGTGGCTCTATCTCTGGGCCACACTCTTGGCTACGAGGGTCACAAATAATCACCTTGTGAGTAAGATTTTCAGAGCTTTGGGGAAAGCTCCACTTGGAGACAACACCTCTGTATTATTGTTCTCTTCTGACCACTGGGCAATATTGCTTGAGTGTTTCTATTCTGGACTCCCTCCACTTCCCTTAAGACATATCGTCTTCCAGAAAGTTCTTAGACCATCCATCTATATGTCTTTCTCTTCTTTGTGAGAGGAAAATAAAGTATTCAGACTCAATTCCTAGATCACAGAAATATTCTGAAGAAGCTTGGGGTACACGTATGAGTTCAGAAGAGAGAGTTGTACCCATTTTATCCAGAATATATGTGAGGTAGGATTAGCGGAGGGTTCCCTCTGGGGAGGTGGAGGAAAGCTGAAATGACGCCTACGGTCATGTGGTTGAGGATGTGCTGAGGATCCAACACCAGGTCTGGGCTCCTCGTACAGCAGGACATCCCACCAAACCGCACTTGTCTCAAGTTGGTGAAGAGCCAACAGCTTTTAAGGAATTCACTACATGATCCCCTGTGCTGCAGGATAATCGTGGGAAAGAGGATCCTTTCCTAGTGTTGGTGAGGCCCTATCCCTTTTTAACCACTGCTCCTACTTGATCCTGACTTGAGCTGCTTCCCACTGAGGCGGCATGCAGTGAGGGAAACAGAACAGGGGCGGGAGCAGGACTGTCCTGGCTAACGCAGTAGCGCGCCAACCCGTCGGCTTCGAGACCCTGGTCACTGAGAAGCCATGATCAGCAGGTGTCTGAGAAGGTGCTCAAGATCATTAATCATTAGGGAAATGCAAATCCAGCCCCCCGGTGAGCTATCGTCCCACACCTTTTAGCTACCATAGAAAAATCAAAAGAGAACCAGGGTCACCAGGATGAGGAGGGCAGGCAACTCTTAAACATTATTACTGGGACTATAAATTGGTACAGCCATTGTGGCCAACAGTAGGATGGCCCCTCAAATATTAAACAACAGAACTACTGTATGATCCCAAAGTCCCACTACTGGGCCAAATTCAAAAGAAATAAAATAATTATTTTCAAGAGATAGCAGCAGTACCACATTCATTGCAGCACTATCCACACTAATCAAGATATGGAAATAATCTCTATGCCTGCAAACATAAGAACAAAGAATATGTAATGTGACTACACAAAGAAATATTATGCTGCTTTAAAGAAGAGGGAAATCCTTCCCTTGAAACAACATGGATGGGCATAGGGGACAATAGGCTGAGTGAACCAAGCAGAACACAAATGCTGTGTGGCCTCTGACCTGTGGATCTAATGTCAAACAGAAACTGAGAATAAAATGGTGGTTACCAGGGATGAAAGGCTGGGAGGAATGGGAGAGCTTTGTCTAGACACTTTCATCTGCAAGAGGGTAAGTGCTGGAGTCCTAATGCCCAGCTCAGTGACTACACACGATAATAATGTGTTGTGTATTTGTTTTTCACCAAGAGAGGTCTTCAGTATTCCGACCACACAGGTAACTAAGTCTAGTGATGGATACGTAAACAAGTGTGACCGCAGCAATGGCGTCACAATGTACACCTGTATCAAACATCACCTGCACACCTCAAATATATAATTTATTTATCGATGATACTTCATTAAAGCATAGAAATAAATTATCAGAGAAATAATTTATTTACCATTTGGTTTGGGGGGGGTTGTGGTTTTTTGTTTTTTGTTTTGTTTTGTTTTTCGGTGGTACTGGGGGTGGAACCCACAGGCTTTCTACCTCTGGGCTATACTCCCAGACCCATTTTATATTTTATTTGGAAATAGGGTCTACTAAGTTGCTGAGAGCCTCACTAAGTAGCTGAGGCTGGCTTCGAACCTGTGCGATCCTCCTGTCTCAGCCTCCCAAGCGCGGGAATTACAAGCATGCGCCACCATGCCTGGCTGAGAAATAATTTATTTAAAACAACTGGAAGAAAAAGAGCCAGAGACTGAAACGTACAAGAAATACAAAGTAGAACGTGTAATAAGATGAATAGTTACTGAGCACTGAAGATATGCTAATCTATGTACGTGTGTATTTGTGTGTGTGTGTGCAAAATCTCACTTCAGAACACTTTGTGAAGATAAACTCCTACAACAAAAAAAGAAGCAGAACTGAAATGCCCCACATCTCTGGCCTGCCTGACAGTGCCCCTGCCTCTCACTGGGACCCATTTCTCCACAGCAGCTGGCTCACTGAAAAGGGGGGAGGGCCACGATAAACTGGGGATCTCTTTCTACTTAAAAAGGTTTTTTTCAGCCAACACACTCAATTCTTTCAGTCAGAGCACAACTTTAAGTGTATAAAATAGCTTACCACTGAAAACTGCCAGAATACAAACCATGTGTAAAATGAAGAAAGAAAACCCACCCATCTAATATGGCACCTGCCAAGACGGGCGTGGTGGCGCACGCTTGTAATCCCCGCGCTTGGGAGGCTGAGACAGGAGGATCTCACGGGTTCGAAGCCAGCCTCAGCTACTTAGTAAGGCTCTCAGCAACTTAGTGAGACCCTGTTTCCAAATAAAATATTTTTAAAAAGGTCTGGGAGTATAGCCCGGAGTTAAAGCCCCTGGGTTCCACCAGTACCAACCAACCAACCAACCAACCAACCAACCAACCAACAAACAGCTCAAGAGAACAATATGGCCCCTGCGATTCTCTGCTTGCAGGTGCAGCCCTGCAGAAAACAAGCTACCTGGATCACCAAGCGCCTTCCAGTCCTATCTAATGAAGAACATGGAGATGAGGATGAGCAAGAGTCATGAAAAAGAAAAGAGAACATTTCTCTTAAAATTAAGGGAAAAAAATACCTCACAGACAGGGACAGTGGGGAGGAGTGACATTATACGCTGACTTTTCTGTTTTCTTCCCTGTGATCCGTTTCCTGCTGTCACGATGCATCCACACCACAGGAAAACAGAAATAGCTAATGCTCTTTACATTTTGTGAAACACAGTGAGGTTTCAGAAATCGAAGAAACAAAGTGCCAGGATCAGAGATGTGGAGGTCATTATTATGGAATGCTAGGAATATTCATTATTCTTTTAGGACGCAAAATGAGTACTAGGGTCTCTGGACTCATGGCTGAATTCCTTGGCAGACCCTGTGGTTCACAAGGTTAAGGCGCAGACTAGGCTACAGTTCCTACCGCAGGCAACTGTTCCACCGAGCGTCCTTCGCCCGCCGGCCATTTTCACGTTCGGTCGCTAGAGGGCGGTGTCGCCTCACAGTTGTAGCTTGAGGGTGGGCGGACAGAGCAAGTCTGGCTGGCTCCCCTTGCTGTTTACCGGAAGTAGGTCTAGCGGAAGAATTTTAGGTTTTAATTATGGTGAAACCTTACTGCATTGTAAGGGGAAATCTCATCAAACGGTATTTTTTGCCTTCTCAGAAATTTGATAGGGTGATTCTGCCACAATAAGTAGCCACGCCACAGATTTTCCTGCTTCGACCCTGGAAATTATGAGAATTAAAGAGTATCGGTTGGTTAGTGACAGGATGAAATTGGATTAGCAATATCCTTTTTGCTCATGGAATTTATATTATAGGCATATTTGAAAACTAAAAATTACTAAGAGACACATAATACAGTATGATATCCTTGAGGCATGAGCCTATCCTCAGGAGATAAGCATATTTTACAGAAGCAAATTGTACCTTAAAACTTCAATCTGAGTAAGTAGAAAGTTACTTCCAAAACACAGTGACTAAAGTCTGAAAAATACGATGTTTCCAAAATGCTAATTTCAGAAATGAATGCTTTGATGAATTTCTCTTAATACATAATAGCATACATCTTACTGATCATTTTTTACAAAAATGTATATGTAGACTCTACTTTTCTCTAAAGAGATTAAACTCAGTTTTAGAATTGTGAGTTCAAATATTGAGGAATTACAAAAAAAATTGACTTATGTGGTTTTGGTGTTCTCCTCTCAATCCTTCAGGCCACAAAAGTCATCTGTTCTTTTGAGAGTGAATTCCTGGAGAGTATTTCAATCAATTTGAGAAAGAAAGACAAAAGAAAAGAAAGTTCCTTCTAGAGCAAAATAGAATGTACTCACTAGATGTGAATGACTAAACATCATTTATAACATTTATACTAGCATTAAAACCAGTAAAAATCCTTGATATTGAACAAAAGAGCTACTAGACTGAAAACTTAAAAACATCATTGAAAGAATCTACAGAAGACCAAAATAAATAGGAAAATAATTCAAGTTCATGTATTGGTGCATGTTGTTAAGATTTTGCAAATTGGTTAAGATAGTAATGCTCCCTAAATAGATGTAAGGCTTCAGCCTAAGTCCTATCAAAATCACAACCGATTTCCTTTCAGAGATGGACAAGCTAATCCTAAAATTTATATAGATACGCACGGGACCCAGAATAGCCAGAATAACCTTGAAAAAGGATTGGACATCTCACACTTTCTAATTTTAAAGCTTGCTACATAGCTGCAATGATCAATACTATGTCATGAAGGCGTGACTGCAAACATACAAACCAAGGTAATAGAATTGAGATTCCAGAAATAAACCCAGAAGTTTATAATGAATTGATTTTTTGACATGGGTACTATGAAATTTGATGGAATATATAAAGTATTTTCAATAAAATGGTGCTGAAATAGCTCTCATCCACAAACAAATGCATTAATTTGGACCCTTATTCCATATCGTGTAAAAATTAACTCAAAGGGGATCAAAATATATAAGTAAATATGAGTAATAATTATAAAATTCTTAGAATAAATCATAGATGTAAACATTTGTGACTTTGAATTAGGCAGTGATTTCTTTTTCTTTCTTTCTTTTTTTTTTTTTAATGCGGCACTAGGGATGGAACCCAGGGGCATTCTACCTCTGAACTACACCCCCAGCCCTATTTTTCTATTCTTTATTTTGAAACAGGGTCTCACTGAGTTACAAAGGACCTCACTAAGATATGACATTTGGTGGTGGAAATAATAATCTTTTAACTAAATATTGTTGAAAAATAATAATTACATGAAAAAGAATAAAATTGGACCCTTACCTAATCCCATATACAAGTATTAACTCAAAATAGATAAAAGACCTAAATATAAATCTATAAACTTTTAGAAGAAAATCTGGGTCATAAAACCTCACAACATTGAAATTGGCAGTGATTTCTTGGATATGATTTCAATGGCACAGGCAACAGAAGAGTATACAAACTCCCTAAAAAAATAAAAAAATATATTGTATATCCAAAGACAATGTAAATAGAGTTAAAAGTTACTAATAGAATGGGATAAAATATTTCCAAATGCTTTATCTGAAGGTATATTAATATTCCAACTAGAAATCCTAAAAATTAACAATAAAGGCAAACAATACAATTTAGAGATAGGTAAAAGACTAACATAAATAATGAATCTCCACAGATAACCAATCTTAGTTGTCTGTTGGATGGAAACTCTTGTTTCTCTGGTTCTGGTGTGTGTTACCTATTTCTTCTTTGTAGTTAATCTCTTTGAGTATTTTCTCTAGCGCTGGTTTTGAAGACATAAATTCCTTCAGTTTCTGTTTGTCGTGGAAGCTTCTTATTTTTCCATCTAATTTGATAGAAAGTTTTGCTGGGTAGGAAATTTTTGGCTGGAAGTTGTTTTTTTTTCAGAGTTTGGAATATGTTACTCCAAGCCCTTCTGGCTCTCATGACTTGGTTTGGGAAGTCTGGAGTGATTCTAATTGGTTTGCCTCTGAATGTCACTTGGCCCTTTGTTTTTGTTGCCTTTAAGATTCTCTGCTTGGCTTCCACATTGGTCATTTTGACAATTATGTGGCGTGGGGATCCTCTTCTCCAATCCTGTCTAAAGGGAGTTCTATAAGTTTCCTGGACCTGTGTATCAACCTCTTGCTCTATGTTTGGAAAATTTTCTGCTATTACTTCCTTGAAGAGATTGTTGATCCCTTTGGTATCACTTTCATTTTCCTCCTCTATTCCAATTATTCTTAGGTTAGCTCTCTTAAAATGGGCCCATATTTCTTCAATGTCAGATTCCTGCTGTTGGATAATTTTTTATAGATTACAAACTATGCGTTCATTTTTGGAATGATCATCTTCTAAGAGCGAGATTCTGTTCTCCATGTGGTCTAATCGGTTGTTTGTGCTTTGAATTGAGGCCTTTACTTCATTAATTGCATCCTTTATCTCTTTTTGGCTCTCTCTGAGTTCTTTTCGAAGCACCTCTATTATTTCTACAGTTATTTTCCTGATTTGATCTTCTAGAAATCTCTGATTTTCTGTTTTATCGGGTTCTGATGTTGGGGCGTTGTGGGCATTCATTTCCAGTGTTATTCCTCTTTCCCATGATTTCGGAGGTTTGTGCCTTCTCTGGGTTCTTCCGTGGGTCACTACGGCTTCACTTAAGGTGCTCTGGATCTTGAGTCTGTAGTATGTCAGACCCCACTACTCCTTTACTGGGTTGTATCACAGAATCTCCGACCCAGGGAGGCGATAGAGGCTGCTTTAAACTATGGGGGGTGCCAGGTTGCACATTCTCCTATGGTGTGATATCTCTTCCACCGCCACTCCCCCACTGGGTCAAGTCCCAGGGAGTACATTACTGGGATTTCTCCTCTGAGGCCCGCAATTTGACTCACTGTTCTTGAGTACGCAGATGTAGCTGTACTGGACTCGGTGAATTCTAGAATATCTTTTTTATAAGAGTATGACATACATGTTTAAAAATACATAAATGAGCCAGGTGTGGTGGCACATGCCTGTAATCCCAGTACTTGGGAAGCTGGGACAGAAGGACCACAGGTTCCAGGCCAGTCTCAGTAATTTAAGCAAGACCCTCAGCAACTTGGTGAGACCCTTTTTCAAAGGAGAAATGGGGCATGGGGTATAGCTAGAAGGTAGAATGCCCCTGGATAGAATGCTCTTAAGTACCAAAGGAAGCCGGGCGTGGTGGTGCACGCTTGTAATCCCCGCGCTTGGGAGGCAGAGACAGGAGGATCGCGCAGGTTCGAAGCCAGCCGCGCCCGCTGGCTTAGGAGACCCTGTTTCCAAATAAAAAAAAGTATAAAAAATAGGTCTGGGAGTGTAGCCCGGAGGTAGAAGGGCTTCCAGGAACCCCAGTACACCCAAAAAAAAAAAAAAGAAAGTACCAAAGGAAAAATCAAGTACAGAAATGATAGGGTACAGCTCAACAAACTTTCTTGGATCAAATACAACACCATGGCCACCATATTGATCCAGATGGAAACCATCTGTGGTGGCCACCAAGCCTCTTCCAAGCTTTGCCCAGTCATTGGTTCTCCAAAGGTGGTCACAATTCTGGTTTCCACCATTGTCAGTCAGATTTACCTTCTTTCACAATGGAAAGAAAGAGTCAGCCACAGTGCACTTCTTTGCAACTAGACTCTTTTGCCCAACAGTATATTAGTGATATTTCTTTACACTCTTCTGTGTGGCAAGTTTGGCCATTGGTGTGAATGTTTATTGATCCCCACATCTTATCAGCATATCTCACATTTTAACTGATGATTTGTTATTCTCTGGGAAGAATATGGCTCTGTATATTTACTTATTGGGTAAGATTCTTATTATATAATGTGCTTGTTTATCATCCTTTAGCCACTTAGTGAGTTTTGTAGGTGTTATATTATTTCTTCACGTGAACATTAGTTGTAACAGGATGCTCATTGTAACCTCCAGTCTCTGTGCATCATGATCAAGTCCATGAGTATTTCGGTTGGCATTCTCCCTGCTGAGACTCAAAATACCTGATGACCACAACTAGAGGAAGACTTATTTGCTCACAATTCTGGAGATTTCAGAAGTTTCAGTCCATCCATTTCTATGGAGCTCTGGTCATGATGTGGGAAGCAGAGAGAAAATGACAGAGACTGAGCAGAGGGACTATGTTCTCATATCAAGAGTACAGAATCAGAGAGAGGGAGTGCATGGGCATATATATGTGTGTGTGTGTGTGTGTGTGTGTGTGTGTGTGTGTGTGTATTACACCCCTAAGGCCCAACTCCTAGAAACCCACATCCTCTGGTCACACCCTAACTGCTAATCTTACAACTCAATCAACCCATTAACCAATAAATCCATTACACTGATGAGATTAGACTCTCATAATTCAGTCACTTCATCTCTGAACTTTTTTCCATTGATACATGAGTTCTTCCAAGGGACATTCTATACCCAAATTATAACAGTGAGGAGCAGGTTCTTTGCTCACACAAATCAGCCTCTTTACTGTTACTAGGTTCTTACCACTATGGGGTCTGAAGATGCCCTGCAGCATAGCTCCATTCCCAGTCAGAAAGAAGATGGAGAAAAAAGAGAGGCATAGTCAGAGGAGAATTTTTTTTTACAGGCCTAAAAATGAAGCAGTTATTTCCACGGCCAATCCATTTGGTAAACTCAATCCTCGGCTGACCTCTCTGCAGAGGTTCTGGGAATTGCAGTCCAGTGGTGCAGCCAGGAAAATGCATAGGTCATGGTCCATGGTATGCAGCTGTCAGTCTCTACAGTGAAGAGAAACCTGCTGTGCTCAGTGATAACAACACAGACTCAAGTCAGACACATTCCTCTAATATTATAGGAAGGCAAGCAAAAAAAAAAAAAAAAAGGCATTTCTTCAACATGTAAAAATAATGCCCTGTAAGGCAGTTGTAAAGATTAAACTAGATATATATGTGCAAGTTTCTGGCACATCAGAGGTCACAATGCATGTTAAATTCTTTTTGTAACTTTTTTGTCATATTTTTGTCAAAATTATGTTTTGATTTTTTCCCCTCATTTCTGCTCATGTTCTTCTGTTTGAGCATGTGAGAATGTTGCTCTTGTGAGGTTTTAAGTCATCTTTCTCTTTGTGATGTATTATTCTGAACAGTTAGAAGCTATCACATCTCCATTAGTGAGTAGGACATCTGCTCTG
>NC_137795.1:33401965-33574465 GCF_963383645.1 Muscardinus avellanarius | reverse complement strand
AAGTGATATAAAGAATGTGCAGCCGGGCGTGGTGGCACACGCTTGTAATCCCCGCACTTGGGAGGCGGAGACAGGAGGATCGCGCAGGTTCAAAGCCAGCCGTATGCGCTGGCTTAGAAGACCCTGTTTCCAAAATGAAAATGTAAAAAAATAGGTCTGGGAGTGTAGCCCGGAGGTAGAAGGGCTTCCAGGAACCCCAGTACCACCAAAAAAAAAGAAAGAAAGAAAGAAAGAAAGAAAGAAAGAAAGAAAGAAAGAAAGAAAGAAAGAAAGAATGTGCAACTGAAGCCAGCATGGTAGCACACACCTATAATCCCAGTACTCAGGAGACAGAAGGATTGCAGGTTCAAGGCCAGCCTGGGCAACTCAGGGAGACTTTGTTTAAAAAAAAAAAAAAGGAGTGGGATTGGAGGTATAGCTCAGAGGTAAAACACCTCTGGGTTCAAACCCAGTACCAAAAAAAAAAAAAAAAAAAAAAAAAAATCTGCAATTGACAACATTTAATCCTGAGCAATAGAGAAATACCAAGGAATCCAGTTTAAAGTCATCTCCTAAATAACCTGAGAAATAAATATAAGTCACAGGTCAATTATTAAATGTATAATACGTGATAAAAAGAACACGATTTGTTTTATTTAAGTTATCTCTCTCTTTTTTTTTTTTTTTTTGGTGGTACTGGGGTTCCTGGAAGCCCTTCTACCTCTGGGCTACACTCCCAGACCTGTTTTTACATTTTTATTTGGAAACAGGGTCTCCTAAGCCAGCACGCGCGGCTGGCTTCGAACCTGCGCGATCCTCCTGTCTCTGCCTCCCAAGCGCGGGGATTACAAGCGTGCGCCACCACGCCCGGCTAGGTTATCTCTTTTTGTGTGTGTGTGGAACTGGGGATTGAACCTAGGGGCATTCTACCTCTGAACTATTCCTCCAGCCCTATTTTTTATTCTTTATTTTGAAATAGGATCTCACTAAGTTGTGTAGGACCTCACTAAGTAGCTGAGGCTGGCCACAAATCTGCGATATTCCAGTCGCAGCCTCCCAAGTACTGGAATTAAACATGCTTGGCTAAAAATTCTGTTTTAAACATGTTGAAATTACTATCATAACAAAAGTAAATGAAAACCAAAAAAAGGTTTTTATAAAAAACTAATAAAATAATATATTGGTGATAAAATAAATTTTTAAAAACCTGATCTGAGCAAACATAAAAACATAGTTGCCATTGACTGCACACAATAAATGTATTGACTTAATATTGATAGAGGATTCATTTAAACCCATATAATTAAATTTTATAAAAATAATGGCCAGGATAAAAATAGTGCCATGAACCAATTAGGTAACATCTAAGTCATATTGCTAAGCAAAAAAATAAAAAAGTTAAGCACAAAAATTACAAATATTCTACTTTTTGTTTAAGTAAAAAAAAATAAAATAAATAAGAAAATATATGTCTTTATAAAAACACAGGAAGGATAAAACTAGAAACTAAGAAAAATAGTTATCAGCAGGAATGGGTAGGATTAAAGGGATAAGAACTGGAGCACTTTTCTGAGTATAAGTTAATTATTAGATTTGATTTTGATACCATGTAAATGTTTCACATAGTCTATCAATAAAATTAAAGCCTCAAAGATATAGAAAGTAAGCCCTGAAATGAAAATACTATAAAAATATCCTAGGCATGTGAAATCTGTGTACTTGAATGTATATACATACATATATGCATATATACACATATATTACATATGTGCACATATAAAACAGATACACATATATGAATAAATATGTCATATGTGTATCTATACAGAGAAAATAATTCATATAATTAGAACACAGCACTGTGGATATATTCTAAGGACAAAAAGAACTGTAAAATAATCTTAAACTTTACTAAGTAGATTTGTTGCTGTTTGGCACTGTAATTCTGTAAATATGATATATTGCAATTTGGAATAAATGAATCAACTTTGTGATATTGTTAAAAAAACAGTAGTTTCAGACTTCCGGGAAGATGGCGACCGAGAAAAGCGGGGCTTAAGAGCCCCGCTAACAACCAATCTCCATTACCACAAAATCAGCACCTTTCATAGCCAGAAAACACCATCACCAGAGAAACAAAAAAATCACCAGGCTCCAGAGAGAAAGCAGACTGAGAACAGAGCTCAGAGCCATAGAGGAGATACACCGGCCTCACGCCCGAGGACGCAGCAGCAGCGCCATACTGCCGGCGGCAGCGGCGAATTCACCAGACGGCTACAGCAAGCCGAGGTGAGTCACTGCGGAACAGCCCAGTGGGATTTCTTGGCGAATGAACAACTAAAGCTCCCAGTGGCTGAGCTCAGCACACGCTGCAGGGATTCAGAGTGGAAATCAAAACCAAGAAGAAATACGCCAGCCTCATGGACGAGGGCGTGGCAGTGGCGCCATATTGCCACCGGCAGTAGCATCAGCGAATTCACGAAGTCCAGTACGGCTACATCTGCGTACTCAAGAACAGTGAGTCAAATTGTGGGCCACAGAGGAGAAATCCCAGTACTGTACTCCTTGGGACTTGACCCAGTGGGGAAGTGGCGGTGGCAGAGATATCACACCATAGGAGAACATGCAACCTGGCACCCCCCATAGTTTAAAGCAGCCTCTATCGACTCCCTGGGTCGGAGACTCTGTGATACAACCCAGTAAAGGAGTAGTGGGGTCTGACATACTACAGACTCGAGATCCAGAGCACCTTAAGTGAAGCCGTAGTGACCCAAGGGAAGAACCCAGAGAAGGCACAAACCTCCGAAATCATGGGAAAGAGGAATGATACTAGAGCAATGAATGCCCACAACGCCCCAACATCAGAACCCGATAAAACAGAAAATCAGAGATTTCTAGAAGATCAAATCAGGAAAATAACTGTAGAAAGAATAGAGGTGCTTCGAAAAGAACTCAGAGAGAGCCAAAAAGAGATAAAGGATGCAATTAATGAAGTAAAGGCCTCAATTCAAAGCACAAACAACCGATTAGACCACATGGAGAACAGAATCTCGCTCTTAGAAGATGATCATTCCAAAAATGAACGCATAGTTTGTAATCTATAAAAAATTATCCAACAGCAGGAATCTGACATTGAAGAAATATGGGCCCATTTTAAGAGAGCTAACCTAAGAATAATTGGAATAGAGGAGGGAAAAGAAAGTGATACCAAAGGGATCAACAATCTCTTCAAGGAAGTAATAGCAGAAAATTTTCCAAACATAGAGCAAGAGGTTGATACACAGGTCCAGGAAACTTATAGAACTCCCTTTAGACAGGATCGGAGAAGAGGATCCCCACGCCACATAATTGTCAAAATGACCAATGTGGAAGCCAAGCAGAGAATCTTAAAGGCAACAAAAACAAAGGGCCAAGTGACATTCAGAGGCAAACCAATTAGAATCACTCCAGACTTCCCAAACCAAGTCATGAGAGCCAGAAGGGCTTGGAGTAACATATTCCAAACTCTGAAAGAAAACAACTTCCAGCCAAAAATTTCCTACCCAGCAAAACTTTCTATCAAATTAGATGGAAAAATAAGAAGCTTCCACGACAAACAGAAACTGAAGGAATTTATGTCTTCAAAACCAGCGCTAGAGAAAATACTCAAAGAGATTAACTACAAAGAAGAAATAGGTAACACACACCAGAACCAGAGAAACAAGAGTTTCCATCCAACAGACAACTAAGATTGGTTATCTGTGGAGATTCATTATTTATGTTAGTCTTTTACCTATCTCTAAATTGTATTGTTTGCCTTTATTGTTGTTAATTTTTAGGATTTCTAGTTGGAATATTAATATACCTTCAGATATAGCATTTGGAAATATTTTATCCCATTCTATTAGTAACTTTTAACTCTGTTTACATTGTCTTTGGATATACAATATATTTTTATTTTTTAGGGAGTTTGTATACTCTTCTGTTGCCTGTGCCATTGAAATCATATCCAAGAAATCACTGCCAATTTCAATGTTGTGAGGTTTTATGACCCAGATTTTCTTCTAAAAGTTTATAGTCTTAAGATTTATATTTAGGTCTTTTATCTATTTTGAGTTAATACTTGTATATGGGATTAGGTAAGGGTCCAAATTTATTCTTTTCCATGTAATTATTATTTTTCAACAATATTTAGTTAAAAGATTATTATTTCTACCACCAAATGTTCGTGGAAACCTTGTCAAAAATAACTTGACAATATAGGGAAGAATTTAGCTCTAGGCTTTTATTTAACTCCAATGGTTTATATATCTGCCTTTAGAACAGTACTACACTGTTTCAATTATTGTAGCTTTATATGGTTTGAAATCAGAAAATATATATCTTCTAGCTTTGTTCTTTTTCAAGATCGTTGTGGGTATCTAGAGTCCATATTCCATATTAGGATAAATATTTTTCCTGAAAAATAGATATATAAATATATGATAGTTTCACCAAAAAGAAAAAAGAAAAAAATATTCTCTGGTAAGAAAGAAAGTAAAAAGAAATATTGAAATGTTATCTTTAAGTCATCAAAAGCTTGGTATCAGACAAATGAAACTGTTATGTGAGATTATCA
The DNA here is from genome assembly GCF_963383645.1 of Muscardinus avellanarius. Classification (NCBI taxonomy): domain Eukaryota; kingdom Metazoa; phylum Chordata; class Mammalia; order Rodentia; family Gliridae; genus Muscardinus; species Muscardinus avellanarius. The sequence continues at coordinate 33,569,889 of NC_137795.1, read as the reverse complement.
TTTTTAAGTTTGGATAAATTGCTATAATACTAGATGTCAACCACTAAGCCAAGCATGGGAGGGAGGGATGGGGAGAAAATGGTGTGGGGATCGGGTGGGGGCTGACTGGGCGATGTGTGCATGTATGTCTACAAAAGTTTGTATCCCACTATGATGTATGAATACAGTGCACCAATAAAAAATTAAAAAAAAAAACTGTAGTTTCACTCTAGGAGAAGGGAGATATAAAACAGAGTGGGCAAAACCAGGGGAAATTCCTACTCTGTTGAATTTGATTAAAAATATCAATACAATCATTTTTAAATTTTAGTGGTACCCATTGGAAAGGCCTAGATCTTTGTTTCTAAGTGCATTCTCCATTAAAAGGAACCACGTCTATTTGGTGAAATAATGGACTCCCGAGATAGGATGAGTCTGGAACAATTTAATGTACCAGAAAGCAAGGAAGTACTCAAGCCTTAATGAGGGCCTGATAAAAGGACAGGAGCTGGCTTTTGAAGTGGCTCTCATGGCTAAATTTGGATGAACATTGGCGTCAAAAAGAGTAATGACGGTCATGGATTTTATCACACTGAGTAGATATAATGTGGGCCGCTCCACAGGACGATATGCCTGGATTCCTCAAAGAAGTCACTGTCAGAAAAACAGAGTGAAGCGCTGGGATTCTAATCATAGATTTCCACACTTACTGACTTACCAATCCATTTTCAGAAAAAAAAAAATTACTCGGTGCTCCCTGGACACTTCCACCCCCCTTTTTTATTCATTCAACCCTCTCTCATTGCACCTGAGGCTATTACTACCCCCCTGGCTGGTGGTACTGCTGACTCTGGGGATCTGTTTAGACTGAGGAAGACTCTTAAATTGAGAAAATTCAGAGATGTGAGTATTTAAAGGACACAGAAGAGGAGCAAGGAGATCAGAGCGTGCGCGCGCGCACACACACACACACATTTGAATTAATTTTTAAGACAATACTTCTTTATTATCTGGTTACATTGGACTTTTTTCATTGAATTCGTTTTTAAAAGATGTATCAAGATTACCAAATTTACATTATTCTGCTCACAGTAGAAATATAGTAACTTTCTCTCGTGAGTGGCGTGTTCTTATGGTTGAGTGCATCCTCCCCCACATTCAGGGGTTGGAGCCTTGATTGCTCAATGAGGCAGTACTGAAAGGTGGGGCTTAGAGGGGGTGTTTGGGTCATGGAACCCCCCTGATGGACTAATGTGGGTAGGAGTCAGCTAGTGTGGGGTCTGAGCTCCCTTTCTCTCTTTTACACACACTCTTTTCCCTTCTGCTTCCTGCCATGTGCTGAAGCAGCAGGAGGTCCTCACCAGAAACTTAGCAGATGTCAGCTCTTGGACTTCCCAGCCTCCAAAACCATAAGCCAAAATGAACCCCCTTCCATTATAAATTATCCAGTCTCAGGTATTCTGTAATAGCAACAGAAAATGGACTAAGATACATTCTAACAGAGTTAAGGACTTCAGGTTTATGGTAAATGTTCAGATTCACTTTGTTTTTGCTTAGGAATCAGAAACATACAGGGTGGATCAGTTACCTTTGTGTATCTCAGGGCACAGAGTGATTTCTCTTGACCATGATAGGTTATATGAGTTGTAATGAAGGAAAAGCATCACTGTTGCTTCCATGAGAGAAATAGCCGTATTAAGGCTTGCTTACAGTTGTTCTCAGATTGTTTTAAAAGAAATGAACAAGAAATAAAAACTTCAGAGGAAACTTTAGGCACAAACTAGGAAATCAATATAGACTTTATGATAGCTGACACTAATAAATTGTATTAGTCTAATCATTCCCTTCTGCTGCTGCGGCTGCTGCTGCTGCTTTTGTACTGGGGGCTGACCCCAGAAGTATTCTACCTCTGAGCTACATGTCCTACCTGTTTTATATTTTTTCATTTTGAAACAGAGTCTCACCAAGTTGCTAAGCAGCTTGTTAAATTGTTGAGGCTGCCCTTGAAACTGCAATCCTCCTTATCTCAGCCTCCCAAGTACTGGGATTATAGGCATGTGCCACCGTACCCAGCTTCCTTCCTTCTTAACAATGAACAAATACAACTAGGGAGCTGGAGTTTTTAGGAGGTTTTTTTTTTTATATACATGCTGAAGTATTTCAGGATGAAGTACCATGATTTTTCATCCTACTTCCAATGACTTTGGAAAAGAGAAATATGTTAGAAAATTATGGGTGAGTCCATATGAACTTCACAACAGTGTTTTCATAACTTAAAGGAAAAGTGTCAAGAAATGTTCTGTTCTGGCTCAGTGCAGGGAACAGAGGCCCAATTTAATAATGTCACTGAGTAATAGTTGCTCGATGTATCATTCTTATTAGTTACAAAACATTGAAACCCATGATATACTTTTCTTTGAGAAATCAAACTCTAAAGAGACCAACATGAGCTTCTCCAGTGTGAACCATGTGCCTAATCCCTCCTCCTCCTCCTCCTCCTCCTCCTCCTCCTCCTCCTCCTCCTCCTCCTCCTCCTCCTCCTCCTCCTCCTCCTCCTCTTCTTCTTCTTCTTCTTCTTCTTCTTCTTCTTCTTCTTCTTCTTCTTCCTCTCTCTCTTTATCTCTCTTCCTCCCTCCCTTCCTTCCTTCCTTCCTTCCTGTCTCTCTCCCTACTCCCTCTTTCTCAAGTACTGGGGGAGTGGAAAGGGGAGTGATCAGGACATCCCATAAAGCAAAGCCCTCACTTTCCTGCCCTTCAAGGGCATCTGGAGGGGAGCAGGTGGGCTGCCCTCTAGAAGGAGCAGGGCCAGTGGCTGTGCTGGAATGCACATGTGGCCATGCAGCCAAAGAGACAGGCTGGAAGATCAAAAGGAAACAGAGAAGTCACAGGTCAACCATAATCTCTGCTTCTCAACTCTCAACTAGGATTAGCAGGCCTATGAAAGGGAGCCTCTCATCTTTCCAAGGTCAAGAGGCAAGGACTCCAGGAAGCTGGAGTGGATCCGAATCAGTGAGCTTCCCCAGGAACTCAGGTAGCACCCACTGCTCCCCAAGGCTTATGGACAGAATGTGCATCCTGCAGCTTCCTCAGTCCCTTTGGGAACTTCTCAAAGAGCCTATGCAGAAGGGCTCAGTTAGTAATGTTCATAAGGAGCAGTGACTAATCCCCACGCAGGTCCCCACTGATACAATGTGGCCGTTTATAAATACCTTGGATATAAATGGCACCCAGTTTTAACACACCACTCTTTAAGCCTGATCTTTTTTTCCTTGGTTAAAAAAGGAGACCGTGTTTCTAGGTTTGTTTAGACTGAATTTCCCAAAAAGCAGTTTTAGCAGAATCAATGCAATGAACATCTCTCTGGTTATAGCTTCAAAGGGCCTGGTGGGAATTGTTTCTTCACACTTATAAAAAGCAAAATAATATACTCATTGATTCTGTTAATTAACTTTGTGAGTACAAGCCACTCATGTGATCCTCTGTGTTCTGGTTTCTTCCTTCATAAAACCCATAACCCAATCTCACTGGAGACTCAGTAGTGCTTTTGGAAATTTTTTGACGATTTCAGCATTAACATCTACAATGCTGGCACAAGGATTAAAAACTCAGTCAACTGTCCTGTTCATGTGTGTCTTACAAATCCCACTACCAAAATTAAGTTTCTGATTGACTTGTGTTTTTTTTTTAATACATTGAAAACATGTAAAATGCAGTCAGGCCGGGCGTGGTGGCGCACGCTTGTAATCCCCGCGCTTGGGAGGCAGACACAAGAGGAACGCGCATGGTTCGAAGCCAGCCGCGCGCGCTGGCTTAGGAGACCCTGTTTCCAAATAAAAATGTAAAAATAGGTCTGGGAGTGTAGCCCGGAGATAGAAGGGCTTCCAGGAACCCCAGTACCACCAAATAAATAAATAAATAAATAAATAAATAAATAAATAAATAAAATGCAGTCAGTTTGGAAGCTTCCTTGGAGGGAAGAACCTCTAGGTTGAAAATAACTTTTTTTTCCTAGCTACAATCACACTTCATGGGTAAACAACTCACCATTACTGGGGCCTTTTACTTCTCAGCTAGTGCTAAAAATTTAGGGCAGCTTAGGTAAAAGTAGTCTTTGCTCTGTGGATAATACGTGAGGTTTATTACATTTCATATCTCATCTTGCATGGTTCAGCGTGTCCATCAGCACAATTCCACAAAGTAACCAATCCAGTCCAGTAAATGTTTAAGTCATGTTTTCTCTATTTGGGTACCTTAGCCTTTTTTATTTAATTACCAAAGAGCCAATCAATACAGCATTATCACCAGAAATTGTCAAACTCTGCATGCTCAATGAATTGATTCATTTGGTTGCCAGAAAACATGCCAAATCACCTGGCAGCCCATTCAAATTGTAAGATTATATCTGATCAAGACAAGTAAAACTAGTGGGGGGAAAACATCAACCATTTGTAGTAAATCTTCAAAGGGGAAATTTAAGTCACATAATAAGTTTGTTATTGGGTAATGATTATGATTCATTATTTGAAAAAACAGCACTTTAGAGACAAGTACTGAAAAATTTAATTCTTTTAATTATAAAGGTCTCTACTTTAACCTTTTATGATTTTCAACAAAGAACATGGAGAAATCATCACCAATGGGTGAATGAGGTGGTACAGGCAGCAGGGTGGGGGTGGTACCTGTATAGGGACAGGTGGAGGGTGACTGTACCAGCAGTGGTGTTCTGTAGCAGAACTTTGTGACTAATCTGTCATGATTGCCTTTCCTTCCCTCCCTTCCTTCTTTCCTTCCTTCCTTCATTATTTTGTACTGGGGATTGAACCCAAAGACATTGTACCTCTGAGTTACACTCCAGCCCTTTTATATTTTCTTTATTTTGAAACAGGGTCTTGCTGAATTTCTGAGGGTCTCACGAAGTTGTAGAGGTTGGCCTTGAATCCGTAACCTTTCTGTCTCAGCCTCCCAAGTCTGGAGTTATAGGTGTGTGCCAACACACCTGGCTATCTGTCCTGGATGTTTCTTTAGCTTTCCTATGAATTGGTCAGTCTCGATATGCTTTCAACAGGCTCAATTTCTGCTTGCTACCAATTTTTTATTGCTCTTTCAAACCAAGGATCCCAAAAGCTTAAAATATTATTAAGAAACAATTGTTGCAAATAAGTGAGTGTAAAATGTGGTTCTGAGTGGAAGATATAGGGAAGGAAGAAATGAGGACTCAGCCAGTTTATTTAACTGAGAAACTGGTGACTTTTCTTAGGAGGTCACAGAAGAGCTGACCAAGCAGCTGAATTTTACATCTTAGTGCACTGAAGCTGTTGTATAATGGGAAACAGGAAAAATTTATAATGTTGGAACATATTACATATGACTGTTTCACTCTACAGAAAATAAAAAGGAAATCTAGACAGATTGCAGCCTATCTGAAAGCAGAGCGCTTACTTGGGATTGCACAGCCGGATGCACCAGCTTTTGGGCTTCCTCGCATCCGAGTTAGTACACTTCCTCAGTGTTGCACCCACTTGAGTTGACAGTCTATCCATCCTTAACGTATGCCAAGAAAATCGTGCACTCAGCCAAGTGCAGTGACACACACCTATAAACCTAGTACCTGGGAGTCTAAAACAGGAGGATCACAGCTGGAGGCCAGCAGCAACAACTTAACAAGATCTTGTTTCAAAATAAAATAAAAAGGCTGGGAGTGTAGCTTTGGGGTAGATTGCCCCTGGGTTCATTCCTTAGTATGAAGGAGGAAGAGGAGGACTAGGAGGAGGAGGAGGAGGAGGAGGAGGAGGAGGAGGAGGAGGAGGAGGAGGAGGAAGGAAATGGAGTCCTCATCTGCTCAGGTGAAAAGTGAGGTCCTGATACACGTCCTATTTCTAAAGTGGACTCAATAGGAGCCTGTGTCCTGAGACAGACTGGACTCAAGTTGGAGGCCAGGCATCCAGGAGCAGACTGCCCAGGCACAAGTCACTCCTGTATCAGGACTCTGCGGCATTGGAGGTTGAGCCCAGAGACATTGCAACTCTGAACTATACCCCCTAGCCCTTTTTTTTTTTTTTGGAAACAGGGTCTCACCAAGTTGCTGAGGCTGGCCTTGAACCTACGATCCTCGTGCTCAGCCTCCCAAGTACTGGTACTGGTTGCATCAGGACTCTTGCTTGCTGTGTCAGATTCTCTTGGTGGGTCTTTCTCCAGGGCCTCTTGTCTCGGCCCACCCTCTCCTCTGCTATTAAAGCAGAAGCTCTGCCGGGCGTGGTGGCGCAAGCTTGTAATCCCTGCACTTGGGAGGCTGAGACAGGAGGATTGCACAGGTTCGAAGCCAGCCTCAGCTACTTAGTGAGGCTCTCAGCAACTTAGTAAGACCCTGTTTCTAATAAAATATTTTAAAAATAGGTCTGGGAGTATAGCCCTGAGGTAGAAAGCCTCTGGGTTCCACCCCCTGTGCCACCAAAAAAATAAAAAATAAAAAATAAAAAATATATAAAGCAGGAGCTTCACAGTGCACCTCCCCGAACTTGCCCTCCCATCTTATGGAATGCCACGAAAATAGTGCACTCAGCCAAGTGCAGTGACATACACCCATAAACCTAGGACCTGGGAGGCTAAAACTTACCTTGCAGTCTTAACACAGGACTTCTTTTCTCAATATTCCTGATGTCTCCTCAACTCCCAACCCAAAAAGAGACTGTGACCTTTTAAACAGCCATAGTCTTTGACACTCACACCCCGGCAGTGTGATTTTTCTTTATTTCATAAAATTTTAATCTGAATGGGGTTGACAGCAATATATTTCACCACTAGGGAGGACTATGCATCCTGGAGCCTATTAGTCAATTCACATTCATCTAGCGCAGACAACAGATCTATGAAGTATCAATCATTACTCCTCTGCTCATTTATCACATTTCCCATTTCCATCGTTCAAAGTGTATTGATGAGAAACAGTGAAATGATCGAAGTTTGTCGGGTTGTATTTTAGTATATGCACCTCTAATCACAGGAAAGTTAAGGCTACTTTTTTTTTTTTTTTTTTTTTTTTGCTATACTGGGGACGGGACACAAGGGCATTCTACCTCTGAGCTACACTCCCAGTCCTATTTTTTAGTTTTTTTATTTTTGAAACAGGGTCTCACTGAGTTGCAAAGGGCCTCACTAAATAGCTGAGGCTGTCTGCAGAACCGCGATCCTCAGGTCTCCGCCTACCAAATGCTGGGATTACAAGGGTGCACCACCAGGCCAGCCTAAAGCTACTTATTAAAAACAAACTCTCCATACCTAAAATTCACATTCATTCCCATGCACATGGCCATCCATTACACAATTAAGATGCCTTTGACCAGAGGCCAAATAGCACACTCTTTTTGCCTTACTTGACATGTTTTTGAGCCCCAATACCATCATCAATAATATGTTGGCAGATCTGAATTTAGAGGGGAAAAAAATCAGTATCTCATTTCCAAATGATAGGAGATAACAAATGTATTGTTTCCCTCAATAAAAACGGAGACTAAAGGACTTTCTGCTATTCAATACATTGGTACTCCAAGTTTTGTCTAGAAATCATTTATCTCCAAATAACAATTTCTATTCACCCAAAAAAAATCAGCCAGGCATGCTGGCACACACTTGTAATCCCCGCACTTGGGAGGCGGAGACAGGAGGATCGCGCAGGTTCGAAGCCAGCTGTGCTGGTTTAAGAGATCCTGTTTCCAAATAAAAAGTATAAAATAGGTCTGGGAGTGTTGCCCAGAGGTAGAAGGGTTTCCAGGAACCTCAGTACCACCAAAAAAGAAATAATATAATAAAAATAAATCATATAAAGAAAAAGACTTTCATTACTCCTACATAAAAACAAACTCTGGTAAATCATTCAAAGCTACATTGAAATGCTTAAAGATACTTGGCTCAAGGACTTAATTTTGAAAACTGAGAGGAAGAGACTTTCATAAAATAGAAGTTTCACATGCAATGTATGAAATAATCGAGGTCCAAGGGTAAAGTGGGACAGAAAAATGCTGTAGCTGATGTTGGCTGTGCTGTCAGCCATTTACAGTGTCTGTTCCTTGGGTCTGAGTAAAGCCTCAGGCACCAGCCCAAACCTCAGCTAGAGTCCCGCTAAGAGCAGGCAGATTTCCCGAGAACAAAACCTTTCCTCTAAAGTGGTCAGCAAGACCCATCCTAGACTAGGATGCTGAGGGGGTTGAGTACAATTTTAAATTGTTAAAAGAAGCACAGACCCTGGGACAAAGTAATTCCTCAGGAATTATTTTAGTACTCTTATTGGAGAGGCAAAAGCACATGCTGGTGATGTTTTTATTTCAGAACTTCCTTATCACCTAACACTCTTGGCCATTTAGTCTTAAATTTTTGTCTCATTTGCCTCATATTATGTTTATGTGGAAATGAGAGGATTTTCTATTTTGATTTTTTTTTTTTTTTGTGGTACTGGGGTTCCTGGAAACCCTCCTACCTCCGGTCTACCCTCCCAGACATCTATTTTTATGTAGTTTTATTTGGAAACAGAGTCTCTTAAGCCAGTGCAGCTGACTTCAAACCTGCGTGATCCTCCTGTCTCAGCCTCCCAAGCACAGGGATTACAAGCGTGTGCAACCACGCCCAGCTATTTTGATTTTTTTTATGTGAGCGACTAAAACCACATGTTTTGACTCAAATCCTCTTGATGGGCTCACACAGGGGACAGACTGGTGCTTAATACATACAAATCTAGTATTTCTTGGGGCGGGGGGAGGCAGGACTACACTTCATGAAACATTTTGGAAATGTGTAGAGACACTTGTGGCTGGGGAACAAGAATGTTATTTAGTATAGGAACAGAGAAGCTAGTTAATCTGATGCTTCAAAAACTTGTCCCACACTCCTCAGAATGTTCAAATATTGCTCTATATGTTTGTGTGGATTAAAAAAATTATTCTGCTGGGCGTGATGGTGCACACTTTAATCCCAGCATACAGGAGGCTGAGACCAGAGGATCGCAGTTCAAGGACAGGCTCAGCTACTTAGTGAGGCACTCCGCAACTTAGTGAGACCCTGTTAAAAAAAAAAAAAAAAAAAAAAAAACAGAGCAGGGGGTGTAGCTCGGAGGTTGAATGCCCCTGGGTTCCATTCCCAGACCTGCAAACAAAAATAATAAATTTTATATATATATATATATATATATATATATATATATATATATATATTTATCTACTTATTTATCTACTTATAAACATTGGTGGTACCTGGGATTGCTTTTTTTTTATATCTTTGTCAACATATGGCTTTAAAAACGGAGGCTTGGAACAGAGGTAATATACCAACTTGAATAGGAATATTTTGAATAGGAATATTTTGACATAGGGTTTCACTAGGTTAATGAGAGTCTCACTGCTTCCAGAGGCTGTCCTAAAACCTGTGATCCTTCTGTCTCAGCCTCCCAAGCAATGGGATTACAGGTGTGCACCACCATGCCTGGCTCTAAGATATTTTACTCTCTTAGGTTCACAGAGCTATCACAATTTTAATGATAATGTATTTGTATCCTATTTTATAACTTGAAATTGCATTTTCCTCTATCTTTACACTAATTCCTTCTAGAGCGAGATATAAAAATTGGATATCCTGGTGAAAAGGCTGGTTAGTGGAGCCAGGGTTGCAAATCCATCTTAAAGTTTAAAATTTAATCCAAATATATAGCTAAGTTTCCCACGACATTCAATGATACTACATTTTTGAAACTGAAAATGTAATCTATCAAGTGGTCTTTGAGAGATCTTTCATTTCAATAAATTTAAATAAGAGGTGCCAAATTGTTGTTATCTAGTGGTTGTCACTTTAGAAGGCATCACTTTCAAAGTGGTCCTGTTCAGGATCACTGTAATGTAATCCCAGTAATTGGGAGGCTAAGACAGAAAGATCATAGATTGGAGGCCACCATGTGGTACTTAGTGAGACCTTGCCTCAAAAAAAAAAAAAAAAGAAGAGAAATAATAAGGGATAAGGGTAGATAGCTCAGTGGTAGAGTCTCTCTCTCTCTCTCTCTCTCTCTCTCTCTTTTTTTTCTTCTTCTTCTTCTTCTTCTTCTTCTTCTTCTTCTTCTTCTTCTTCTTCTTCTTCTTCTTCTTCTTCTTCTTCTTCTTCTTTTCTCCCCCCCCCCTCTCTCGACTAGTGGTTCTCAAACTTCAGCTTTGGTTCCTTGTGTAATTCCTACCTGGCTTTTCCTCAGGCTTCTGTGGCACTGACGTTACTGATTTTCCAGAATAAAGTGGAAAGTGGAGAGTCCCATTTGTGTCAGCCTCCTCAAGCTATTTCCAAACATTTTCTGATCTTCTCAGGATGCACCTCCTTAAAATGTAACTGCTTCTAGCCGTGCTCTCAAAATGGGTATGAAGTCTCCAGCGGATAATAGGAACCAGGCGCGGCTGCCCTGCTCCTGCTCTGTGCGGTTCAGTGGCTGGTGGAGATGCCTTCCCCGCTCTTTTGGGATCATGTAAACTCAGCCTGAGAGCTTCCTGAAAACATAAGTGTCTCCCTTAATATAAGGGGGCATCCATAAGGACTGGATACTCTTACTTAAGTATGCCATCCACTCACCCCAGTATCGCATTCATGTGAAGGCTCCAAGGTGTGGTGACCAAAGGCAAACCTCAGAATCCCTTCTGCATATGCAACTTTCTAGTCAACTACGGCGTCCACGCATGCGTGTCAGTGTGAGAAGGCACCCTAGGTTCTCGACAGCCATGCTTGGGTGGGTAGCAAGGCAAGCACAGCACCTTTGATGTCAATTTACATGCTCATTTTAAAAGTTTTCTCTGTTCTTTCACTACCTACATGTGATAATTGGTTACAAATTGCTAAAAGCGTATGATAAAATAGTGGAGTTCCTAATAATAACCCTCCAAAAATTAAAAACTGCTTCCTCAACCCCACACCCCCAAGTATTACCATCAAGCTCAGCAAATTTACCCATCTTGCCGGGCATGGTGGCACATGCTTGTAATCCCAGCATTCAGGAGGTGGAGACCAAAGGACTGTGATTCACCGACAGCTTCAGCTACTTAGAGAGGCTCTTCAAAACTCAGTGAGACCCTGTTTAAAAAATAAAAGACTGAAAAATAGGGATAGGGGTGTAGCTCAGAGGTAGAATGCCCCTGGGTTCCAGCCCCAGTACCATATATATATATATATATATATATATATATATATATATATATACACATACATACATATATATACATATATATATATACATTTTGAATTATATATATACATATATATATACATATATATATGTATATGTATGTATGTATGTATATATACATACATATATATATGTATACATACATATATACATATATATATATATATATATATATATATATATATATCCATCTAGAGTGGAATGGGTTAGCAGACCCTGTGAAGAACATGGTCCTCTGAGGCACATCGGAGGAAAGAGGCTTTAATAAGTAATTAAAATTCCCCTCCCTTTTAAAGAAAGTTTAATTTTCACTTTTATCAAGCTCTCCAATTAAAAGGGTGGAGGTGATAACGAGCAGACAAGTTATATCTAAAGCTCCTTAGCATTAAAGATGTTTTTTGCTTATTTATAGATCATCCAAAAGAACTTTTAATATTTTCTAGAGGAAGGCATGCACTTCTAACAAGATGTGGATTCATACAAATGAAAGGAAAAGCCAGTTATGTGTGTAGGGTATCAAATATGTATCTTCATTCTTCACATGTAAAAGTCCTACCATTTAGCATTACAGGTTTTTGACAGTTACAAATAGTAAATTTGTTCAATTTCTATAAATACGAAAGACTTGATTTTTCCTTTTTATTTCTGCAGATTGAGTTAAGCATTTCTTTTGAGAAAAACAAATATTTTTAGGACACATTTCAGAACTAACAATACTGGGGATGAAACCAAAGGACATTCTGTTTCCAAGCTATACCCCCTAGTCCTTTTAGTTAATTTATTGTTATTATTGTTCTTATTATTTGGTGATACTGGGGATTGAACTCAGGGGAGTTCTACCTCTGAGCTACATATCTGTTCCTGTTTTTGTTGTTCTTGGTGGTGGTGGGTTTTTTGTTGTTGTTGTTGTTTATTTGGTTTGGTTTGGTGTAGTAATGGGGGTGGAACCCAGAGGCTTTCTATCTCTGAGCTATACTCCCAGCGCCATTTTATATTTTATTTGGAAACAGGGTCTCACTGAATTGCTGAGAGCCTTATTAAAAGCTGAGGCTGGCTTTGAACCTGTGTGATCCTCCTGTCTCAGTCTCCCAAGCACTGGGATTACAAGCATGCACCACCACGCCTGGCTCCTGTTTTGTTTTTGAAACAGGGTCTCACTAAGTTGCCAAGGATGGCCTGGAATTTGTGAGCCTGTCTCAGCCTTCCAAGTACTGAGATTACCACTGTACCTGGCTTTCTTTCTTTCTTTCTTTCTTTTTTTTTTTTTTTTTTTTTGAAACAGGGTCTCACTATATTGCTGAGGATGGTCTTGAATCTGTGATCTTCCTGTCTCAGCCTCCCATGTACAGGGATTACCAGCATGTGCCACTGTGCTCAGCATGGCCTAGTTTATCTCTTGCTCTCAAAATCAAGAATTTCCATCTCATGAAGACATACCCAAATGTTAAGGCAAGAAGACCTTTGTTGCATGTTCTGAAGACAAGAAGAATGGTTACAGGACACAAAGCTTAGTTTTGAAAATTTGGTTTCTAAAATTGTTGTCAGTGAATTTTTATTTGATATATTTTTAGTGTATTATAGACTTTAATCTTGCCCCATCAGAATTTTGGAATTACAAAGAAACTCAGTGACAAAGCTAATATTTTGTCCCGCTACATACAAAAAGGATTAATTCAAAATGTATAAACTCTCAAACACTACAATCCTTATTTCTGTAAACCTATAGACATTCATTCTACATAGAGTACTCAACAACTTTTGACCATAATATTTTCAGCACAAGTAAAAATTACAGTAAATAGAAATTAACTGCTTGTCTTATTCCTTTTTTGTATTAGTCTTGCAGTACACAGGGAAAAGAGTAATAGCATAAACATCAACAAAAACTCTAATGTGTCCGCCGGGCGTGGTGGTGCACCCTTGTAATCCCAGCATTCGGGAGGCTGAGACTGGAGGATCATGGTTCACGGACAGCCTCAGCTACTTAGTGAGGCCCTCCTCAACTCAGTGAGACCCTGTCTCAAAATAAAGAATAAAAAATAGGGCAGGGGGTGTAGCTCGGAGGTTCCATCCCTAGACCCACAAAAAACAAAAACAAACGGACAAAAAACCCTCTGTAATGTGTCAATTTGGGACATCTACTTTAAAACCAGGATGATTTTCATATGTTTCATATAAAATGGTGACTATCATGAGATTGCACAGAACCAAAGCCAAGTTATTTCTTATTTCCTTAAAAATGAAATATTTCTTCCCTACACCATAGAGGTCCCAAAGATTTTAACAATTTTATAAGGTATCATGTATTGATTGTGATATTCCATTTATGTAATGTCTTTATGGCTTACATAAATAATGAATTGATGTAAGAATTCATTATGTAATGTAAGACCATCTCTCCATATATGTAGGCAGAGAATAATATTACGTTTGGAATCGTGTTCACCGAAGTATAAAATGATGGTTTTTTTCTGGTTGAAGATTTGGGGTGAATTCTATTGCAAACTTTCGATTTTTCTCAATTTGAGTTATTCTCAAGGAGAATAAATTATTTGACCAATATAGTTAAAACATGCACTGGATGCCCTTAGATGAAGTCCTGCTCCTGGGGCTACTATTGCAGCCCTGGACTTGAAGTGGGGCCCATGCGCTCTGCAGACAATGGCTAGAGCTCAGTTTCTTACAGACAGCAGTTCATTGCTCAGCAGGAGCTCCCCTGGTGCAGGAATTGGAAAATCCTTCTCTGGAGCTCCTGAGTTAACACTGCCTTATTTACACAACCTAGTAGTTCTCACCAAATTCTGTGTCTGTATCCCGCCCAGATAATGAAATCGCTAGGCCATGGTGTTCGGGTTTTGATTCAGCAAGTTCAGAACACAGCCGGGATATTTGCATTTTTATTTATATTCTTTTATTGGTACATTGTAATTATACATCATAATGAGATTCAATGTGATAGAAACATAATGTTCCCAGGACTTGATGTGTTTCCCTTCAGATCCCACGCACTCCCGCACTCCCGTCCTCGTCATACATGTCACTGAGATGGATACTGAGTGATACCCTCATATACTGACATCGCAGTTTGAACTGTTTCTAACACCCCCACCTCACACCCCTTCCCCAGTCCTCTTCCACTATTTTACATCTCTCACTCTCTCTCTTTTTTCCTCATTTATCTGAAGTCCCTTATGGATATTTGTATTTTTCTTTCTTTTTTTTCTTTTTGAGGGTCTGGGGATAGAACCCAGGAGCATTTGACCTCCAAGCTACACCCCTTGCCCTATTTTTTATTCTTTATTTTGACACAGGGTCTCACTAAGTTGCAGAGGTCCTCACCAAGTAGCTGAGGCTGTCTGTAAACCGTGAACTTCCTGTCTCAGCCTCCGGAATGAGTGCACCACCAAACCCGGCTGGATATTTGCATTTTTAAAAAGATCACAAGATGATTCCCAAACACAACAAAGCTTCAGAGCATTGGACATATTTGTCTGCCTCATCAAGGCCTAGCAGTCAAGAACAACTTCAAAGACATGGTGAATCAGGACAATAGCTGATTTTACAAGCCAGATTCCCAATAGGTCAAGATCACGGGTCCCTTTATTAGTTACCTAGGGCTCTTCCTTTATCTCAGAAAGGACCTGAACATTAGAACAGTGTGGTTGAGATTGCAAGGCTGTACATGTGGCTCAGCAGCAGAGCATTTGCCTAGCATGTGAGAGACCCTGAGTTCAACCCCCAGTACCACAAACAAAATAAAACAACTTAGAACATCATGGGCAAGAATCCAGGCTTTGGAGGTTAGACAGCTTTTGATTCTTGGTTTCCTCACTAACTCATATGACCTTTGGCAAGCCTTGGGTATTTTATCTATTAAAGAGAAGCAATAACTACCTTATAAGATCTTTAATCTTTTCATTTTAAACAGCTCTCTTGAGATATAATTCACATATCATGAAATATATACTTTTTAAAAAATTAATTAATTATTATTATTATTTTTTTGGTGGTACTGGGGATGGAACTCAGGGGCTTTCTACCTCCGGGCTATACTCCCAGACCTATTTTATACTTTATTTGGAAACAGGGTCTCACTAAGTTGCCGAGAGCCTCACTAAGTAGCTGAGGCTGGCTTCAAACCTGTGTGATCCTCCTGTCTCAGCCTCCCAAGCTCAGGGATTACAAGCATGCGCCAACACGCCTGGCTTAATTTATACATTTTTATTAGTGTATTGTAGCCATACATCTCATTGGGGTATAAAACTTGTGGAGATATACATGCACACATCACCCAATTAGCCCTTACCCAATCCCTATTCCCTTCCCTCCTTCCCATGCTTGGTCTTGTGATTGATTTTGATATGTTTGTTTAAGTACATCATATGCTTTAAAGAGTTTCCCTTTTCCCCCTCCCATCCCCTCAGATAGGTCACCTTGATTGTTTCTCTATAGGATCCCTTCTTCATCTAGAGTTCCTCCTGTCACCCATCTCTCCTCTGTTTTTGTATATTATGAAAAGCATCTGATTTCTTTTTGTGACAATTCCCTGTAAATGACATAATTTTGTTCTCCTTTATGGTTGGGTAAAATTCCATTGTGTACATATCCCATAGAGTTGTAATCTAGTCCTGAACTCTATTTTAAAAAATGGGTTGTGGCCCGGCGCTGTGGCGCACACTTGTAATCCCCGTGCTTGGGAGGCAGAGACAGGATCGTGCAGGTTCAAAGCCAGCTTAAGAGAGCTGGCTTAAGAGAGCCTGTTAAAAAAAAAAAAAAAAATATATATATATATATATATATATATATTGGGTCTTGGAGTGTAGCCCGGAGGTAGAAGGGTTTCCAGGAACCCCAGTACCACCAAAAAAAAAAAAAAAAAAAAAGGGTTGTGGCTGGGCGTTGGCGCACGCTTGTAATCCCTGCGCTTGGGAGGCTGAGACAGGAGGATTGCGCAGGTTTGAAATCAGCCTCCACTGGCTTAAGAGACCATGTTTCCAAATAAAAAATATAAAATAGGTCTGGGAGTGTACTCCAGAGGTATAAAGCCCCTGGGTTCCATCCCCAGTACCACTACAAAAAAAAAAAAAAAAAAAAAAAAAAAGGTTGTGAGTGGATCATCTCGTCACAGTTACTCACCTTCTGGCTTTCAGTATTTCAGTAAGTGGGAATCAGTGTGGAAAATAAAAGGACTTCCAAGGGAGAAAGAAACTGTAATTGATCAGATGTGGAGAAGTAGAAACTCCAGTACATTATTGGTGAGACTGTAAATTAGTGCAACCACTTTGGAAAACAGGGAAGATCCTCAAAAGAATGGGAATGAACTTACCATATGATCCAGCAATACCACTTCTGGGTATCTACCCAAAAGAATGAAAACCAAACTAATACATGAATATCTATGGCCATAGCTTCACAATTCATTTTTGCCAAACTATGGAACCAGCCAAAATATGCACATTTAAAGAATACAATTCAACGGTTTTTAGTATACTCACAGAATTTTGCAACCATCACCACTATCTAATTCTAGAACATTCTGATCTACTCCAAAAGAACAACATACCTATTAATACCTATTACTAGTGACTCTCAGCTCTCTCTCTCTCTCTCTCTCTCTCTCTCTCTCTCTCTCTCTCTTCTCCCTCCAACCCCTACTTTCTATTTCTATAGATTTCTCTGTTTGAGATATGTCATATAAACAGAATCATATATTATGTGGTCTTTTGTGATTATCTTCTTTCCTTTAGCATGTGTTCAAGGTTTAACCATATTGCAGACTGCACCAATATACTCTTTGTTATTGCGGAATAATATTCTATGTTATGAAAAGACTACATTTTGTTTTATCTCTTCCTCAGTTGATGGGCATTTGAGTTGCTTCCGTTTTTGAGCTATTATAAACCATGTTATAGCTGGGCGTGGTGGTGTACACTTGTAATCCCAGAACTTGGCAGTCTGGCACAGGAAGATCACAGATTTGAGGCCAGTTTCAGCAATTTAGTGAGAACTTTTGCAATTTAGTGAGATCCTGTTTCAAAATAAAAGAATAAAAGAGGTGTAGCTCAGAGGTAGAATGCCCCTGGGCTCCATCCCTTGTACCACCAAACAAATTAACTAACAAACAGTGCTATGGACACATGTGTTTTGTTTGGACACATTTTTTTTTCTCTTGGGTATATATCCAGAAGTGGAATTACTGAGTCTTACATAACTCCATATGAAGCATTTTGAGAAACTGGCCAAACTTTTCCAAAGCACCATTTTGCCTGCCCACCAGCAGCACACATGTTTCTCAGTTTCTTTGTTACTGTCTGTCTTTTCGATTAAAGTCACCCAGTGACTATGAAGAAGCATTTCGTGGTGGTTTGATTTGCATTTCCTTAATGATTAAACATGCTGAGCATCTCTTCATATGCTATTGGGTACTTGTGAATCATTTTTGGAAGGATGTCTATTCGGATCCTTTGCCCATTTTTTTTATTATGTATACTGTCTTTTTATTGTTGAGCTGTGAGGTTTTTTTTATATATTCTGTATACATTTCCTTACTGAATACATGAGTTACAAATATCTTCGTTTTATAGGCTTTTTTACTTTCTTGATAGTACTCCTTGGTACACAAACTTTTTTATTTTTATTTCTTTTTTTGGTACTGGGAATTGAACTCAAGGGTATTCTTCCTTCGAGCTACACACCAACCCGATTTTATTTTTATTTTTAAATATAATCTCACTAGCCGGGCATGGTGGTGCACGCTTGTAATCCCAGCATTCGGGAGGCTGAGACCAGAGGATTGTGGTTCACAGCCTCAACTACTTAGTGAGGCCCTCTGCAACTCAGTGAGACCCGGTTTCAAAATAAAGAATAAAAAATGGGGCAGAGGATGTAGCTCGGAGGTCGAATGTCCCTGGGTTCCATACCCAGACCCGCAAAAATAAATAAATAAATAAATAAATAAATAAATAAATAAATAAATATAATCTCACTAGTTTAATGACAATCTCAGTACTTGCTGAGGCTGTCCTCAATTCTATGATCCTCCTGTCTTAGCCTTCTAAGTACTGGGATTACAGGCACGTACAAGCACACCAGGCTCTGACTTTTTAATTTGTCTACTTTTTCCTTTGGCTCTTTGTGTTTTTGTATCATATCTAAGATACTTCTGCCTAACCAAATTTTATTAAGATTTACCTTAATGTACTATAGAATTTTGGTGAAAGTTAACTAGAATAATGTATGTAAATTCTGGTCATGTAAATATGAGCAGAAAACCAGGCCCCATGGCACACACCTGTAATCTCAATACTTCAGTGGCTGAGACAGGAGGATCATAGTTTCAAGGTCAGCCTCAGCAACACAACGAGGCCTCCAGCAACTTAGCAAGACCCTATTTCAAAATAAAAAATAAAACAGGCTTGGTAGGTAGAATGCCTCTAGGTTCAATCCCCAGTACCCACAAAAACATAAAGTCAGTAGCTGAGAGTAATTACAATAGTTGATATTATCATACAGAAATTTCCTCCAGGATCTTCCTCCCACCCTTACCCTTGTTTGGATCCCACCTCTACTGACATTCTTCTGGGTTTTCCTCTTGGGCAGGCTGGCTCTGGCAATTGATTTCAGACACTCCATAAAATATGGCCTCTTGATAGCACATGGTGCTTGGTTTGAAGTAAGAGCTGCTGACCTTTCTCAATCCAGTCTCCGGACTGTTCAGAAGGGGCCCCACACAATCAGAAGAGAAACCCCTGGAAAACCCAGCTCAAGTGGGATACCTGCCATTCAAGGAACACCTGCTGTGGCATCCTCTTTACGAACATTATGTCTAGTCACTGGAAAAACTGGACATTAAGCATTAACATTCAAGTATTAAAAAAAGAGGTCACTGATTTTCAGGGAAGTTCGGTAACTTTCCCAGCACTTCTCAGTTTAGTAATCGATGAGCTGGGAACTGACTGGTTATGACACTTGTGTTCATTTTATGGTCTTACAGGGCAACCAAAAATCTTGAATCAATCATTCAAATTTCTTTCTTTCTTTAGTAGCTCTGAACAGCACTAAAATATTAACACAAATGTGTTAAGAAAATAGGCACTGGACTTAGAAGACAGATTGAAAATCAAGTTCCCTGACCTCCAAGACCTACCACATAAATTGGGATCAAAACAAAATAAGTAATATACTTGGAAGGCAGTTAGGAAGTAATGACTACTCAATAAATTCAACATCATAGATTCTGATACTTGACAAAATTTTCCCCTCTTGACTGGTCTATAATGTGTATTATAGGTAATCTATGCCTTAATTTTTTTAGAAACTTGAACCTAACTGATTTCCCAATGGCACGATATTTAAATTTGAGTTATCATCTGCCTAGGGGACAGTAAACAATACATCTTTTCTCTCTCTTCCTCCCATTGTTTTGTTTTATTTTATTTTATTTTTGGATCCTGGGAATTGAAACAGGATCATTATATCTTTGAGCTAGATCCCAGCCTTATTTTATTTTATTTATTTATTTATTTATTTATTTATTTATTTATTTGGTGGTACTGGGGTTCCTGGAAGTCCTTCTACCTCTGGGCTACACTCCCAGACCTATTTTTATACTTTTTATTTGGAAACAGGATCTCTTAAACCAGAGAGGCTGGCTTCGAACCAGCGCGATCCTCCTGTCTCCGCCTCCTAAGCGCGGGGATTACAAGCAAGCGTGCACCACCACGCCCGGCTATTTTTTATTTTGAAACAGAATTTTGCTTAGTTTCTGAGGGTTTCACTAAGTTGCTGAGACTGGTCTGAAGCCTGCAATCCTCCTGTCTCCCAAGTACCTGGATTACAGGCATACATCACCATGCCAGGCTAGTAAGCAATACTTTCTCACAATGTTATGTAGGTTTACCTGCAGTGAAATCCCCTGACATGCTTATTAAAATGCAGTTTTAAGAGATGTTCCCTACATTTACACACTTCCAGACTGGTATCTTGCATGCTGCATTTTTAAGCAACTCTACATTTAAAAAGCAAGAATCGTACAAGAGTCATTCCTTCATCATCACTCTAGGAAAGACATGTCCCTTTCAAGTTCTCTTTCACTTACCATGAGTCCTAACCTATTAAATAGACACATATTTATAGTCAGGGAATTTTCTATTGTTTGACAAATAGAATAATAACTAGGGCTTCTATGGCATTTATTCTAGGCCAAATACTATTCTTTTTTATGCTTTTTTGGTGCATTATAGTCTCACATCATAATGTAAATCATGCTGATAATGGCATATGTACACACAACACTTGGTGACCCCCTCCCCCGGTGCTGTTCTAAGCCTTTTCCCTGGGTAAACATGTTGATTCCTTACAAGTCTCATGTTGCTGGTACTATTAACACCAAATCCATTACACTGATGAAGAAACAGAAGTTATCTTGCTTAAGACCATCTAGCGTGAAATTGATAGAGCCCCAACTCAAATACATAGGCAACCTGATTTCAGAATATAAGTTATTTGGATAATTAAGGAAATCAATAAAATAGTGAAAGGCAATTAGGTGAGGAGGAGAAAAGGAAGAATTTATTAGTGAAGTAGTTCAAATTATGCCGTGTCCTTGTGTGAAGTTGTCATTACCAATCTCATGTACAGGGAGAGGTGGGTAGTGAGGCAGAACCGGAAGGGAAAGGAAAACAAGACCAGTGTGAACGTTTGTATGACTTTGAATAAAAGGTTGAAAAAAAAAAAAACCCTGCATGTCTATCAAGAGGATTAGTCAAAGAAATTATGATTCCCCTGGTGAAACACAGCTATGAAAATATATGAAGAAGCCTTTGGGAGGCTGCGACAGGAGGATCGTAGTTCTCGGACAGCCTCAGCTACTGAGTGAGGCCCTCTGCAACTCAGTGTGACCCTGTTTCAAAATAAAGAATAAAAAATAGGGCTGGGGGTGCAGCTTGGAGGTAGAATACCCCTGGGTTCCATCCCCAGTACCACAATCAATCAGTCGATCAATCAATCAATAAATAAAATGTATGAAGAAGCCTTCGCTTTCTGAGAGACATGTCAGAAACATATGGTGAGATGTTTGTGCTATACACGGGTATGATTTGAATCACCACACTATGTGTCACAACATCTTCTTTGCCCCACTAATTTAATATGTCCATTTTTATCATAAAGGAAATTCTCTTATGTATTCTAGATGATTTCTGCATTTGTTTTGCCCCTTGGAGACTATGTTTATAATTTATGGTATAGCCAGAGGCCTTTGCCTTTGCACTCCAGTATTATTTTAGTCCTGGAAGTTAATTTATGGCCTGTTTAATGTACCATGTTATTGCCAACATCTCTTTGTCATGTCTTTGTAATGAACAGTGGCTTAAATGTGACAGTGCCAGTGGAAAACAGATCTAGAGAAACACTCTCCAGATGATGGGACGTTGCCTTGCCCTGGATAAGGCTTTCAGATTCATGTCATCTGTCGGCTTAACTCTATAAGTAACGTACTTCTCCCCTTGGGAAATAGCAGTAATGAGAATTAGAATTAAATTCAGTTTGTGGCCCCAAACCCAAAGTACAGTTGGTCCTCGATGTACAGTATTTCTCTTTACGATGGTGTAAAAGCAAGACAAATTCAGTAGAACCCACACACTGAATTTTGAATCTGGATCTTTCCACAGGCTAGTCATATGTAATACACTCTCTGGTAATGCTGGCCTGAGGCAGGAAGTTGCAGTTCCCAGTCAGTCGTGCAATCATTGGAGGAAAATACTGACACTCTACTTTGGCAAGTCAGGTGCATTAACATGCATTTTCAACTTATGTTGGGTTTGTTGGTACATAACCCCATCATAGGTCAAGGAACTTCGGAATACTACCACTCTCCATTGTTTTTTCCTTGGCATTGTGTTGAAATGCAGGACCAAAACTAAACTCTCCAAATTTCCCAGCCTCCTAGCTGTGTGTTTGTCTGCTCTTGGCTTCCAGACTCTGCCAAAAATCCCCAGAAATTCTATATAAACTGCAGCTTGACTCAAAAGAATGGTGGAATGTCAAAGTGGTTACTCTAACCAAAGTCACTTTTCATATTGCAAAGCTCTTGCAAGAGCCAGCTTTGACCCCACAGTCCTTTTAAGTTCCCTAGAAAGTTCTGTTTGAATAGGATAAACTTTCTGAAGCTTTGAGCTTTGCAGACCCCATATCAGACCCACAGTCTCATGTAACCAGCTCATAGAGAGATAAGGCAGTGTTGAGTGCTGGCCCTCAAAGCCTGCATATGTTTTGGCCAGTGCGCTTGGCTTAATCCCTGCCCCGTGTTAAGCTGCAATAACCCTCGCTGGAATGTCTGTCTGTGCTTTGCAGACCTGGACAGCTGGGAGAAGGGGTCCAGACACAAATTAAATTAGGAAGTGTAAGATGCAGTGGAAAGAAAAACAAACCAGGATGACAAAAACAGGTGCCAAGGGGCATTTGTTCACAATTCCACCACCATTCCATGGCTTTGTGTATGAGTAACAGCCCAGCCGAATTAGGGCCCATTTCATGCTTCTTTGATGTTTTGATGTACTGAAGAGAAAAAGAAACTGCACCTGTTGCTCAAAGGTTTACCAAGAAAGCAGCAGGCTCTGTTGCTTGGAACTCTCAAGCACAACCATCCTTCACTGTGGATGGAGTTAAGGATCATGATTCAAAGACTGGTCCAACAGTATAAAATAATTATCGCTTTACTGAAATTTTCTAACTTGTCAGAGGATTATCTACCATGAGCCCCTGCTTTTTGCTAGAAAGACCTTAGGGAGCTGCAAGCTTTTACACTGACTGATTTGTCATAGTCTAGTTACTTCTTCCTGCTTGATGATCCATGAATTCTAGGGAGGAGACGCAAGGGCAACAGCAGCAAAGAGAAGAGCTGGAAAGCCCCACCACACCCTAGGCTCAGCCTCTGTGTCCTGCAGATCAACACTGATTCCAATTCAACCTCCAGCGACTGGTTCTCTAGCTCCATCATCATTCTGGAGGCCTGTAGATAACTCAGTTCTTTAGGAGTTGTTCTAGGAGGCATCATGTGTTCCTAGCTTGGTCTTCTTGGCCATGCTTAGCTTTCAGCCTTTTCTTCCTTGCCAGCGCTGGCTCATTGTGTTTGCTGATTAACGCCCGTGAGAAGTACCAGTACAGCCACCAAGGCCCTCACGCCACATTTCTATGCCTAGACTGCAAACCCCTCAGCTCTAGGCCAAGAGCTCTTAGTGCCGGCATCCACGTTCCTGCCACCTTGTGCTCTTGGTATCCTGGACGGACTGGCTGTTGAGCTTGTCTTTCATTATGGCCTTCACCATCAGATTTAGTAGGAACAGGATTTGAGGGCCATGTATTTGAGTGAAAGACATCACCCTCTTCTTGCTTCTAGCCTACCATTAGGCGCTGCTCACCCTTCCCTGAAAGAACACTCCATCCTGGGGGGCTCTTCAGTCCCTTGGCCAGTGTAGCCCTGGCCATTCCTCCAGGTATGACTCAGTCTCAAGAAAAACTTACATCAGCCTTCTAGGTTAAAAGCAGCACAGATGCAGTGGCTTGGAAAACCTTATTTTTTTCCCCTTGAAATGGGCATTCTGAATATATAATCTTTATAGGTGTAGATAGAACAATAATTTCATCCCTGACACATATTAGAAGCTGTCTGAATTTCTCTCCAAATCACTGCAGAGGAATAAGAATTGGTTAGACAAAGGAAATGGTCTGAATCCATCCTGTCATACTTCATAGGTACAGGCCCACTAATTGATAAAGGCAGTAATAATGTCTATAATCCTGCATCCGGCCCAGTTTAAGGAGCCAAACCCCTCACAGGGCTATGGTCTCAGGGCTCCAAGATTTATGAACCAGTGGACCACATATGCTTATGTCTCATGGGCCACTGGCTTTACTGTCCTGGGCGTTTGACCCTTCTGTGATTCATAATCTAGTTTCCTAGCTCACACGCTTGGCTTTCCACCCATTGGCATTTTCTGAACTATTCAGAGGTAGGATCACAGAGTGATTGAAAGCAGCAAGAATTCCAGCTCTGCAAAGCCCCAACTGTGCGTCCTTGTAACTGCGTGCACTCTGCCCCTATAACTAAGTCTCTATAGGTATACAACGGGATAATACTAACAATACTCACCTCACAGAGATTTTCTTAAGGCAAACATGAAATAAAACGTGCAAAGCATCTTAAATGTCACTCATTAAACATTAGTTGGGATTACTATTATTCAGAAAAAGGCATGTCATTAGTTATCAATAAAGTGGAGCCTTGTGAATCAAATTCTAAAAGGGCACTCTGAATGTGAGTTAGAAGACATATGCAAAGGTAATTATTTTTCCAAGCTGTAAGCTGAGTCCTTGTAATCTTATCTCCACGACTACAGCTAAATAGAAAAAACTCTATAAATTGAATCCTATATCACTGTGACTTTCACTGCACTGAGACCAGAGGGTGGCATCTAAGTATCAGCTGGCAGATCAGTTGATGCAACAGAAACTTTATTTTTTTAGAGAAGATTTTAAATGTTTATTTTTATCATAGGCCCATCAAATAATTAGATAAAGCCACGAGCTTTATTTTAAAACTATTTTTATTGGTGCATTGTAGTTATACATCTTATGGAGTACAAGAGGTAGAGACATACATACACATATCACTCAATTAGCTCTTACCCAATTTTCACCCCAATCCTCCCCCACTCCCTCCTTGTCATGTTTGGTTTAGTGATTGACTTTGACATGTTTGTGAATGTACATCATGTACATTAGGGAATTTCCCTCTTCTCCCCTCCAATTCCCCTCAGTTAGGTCACCTTATTTGCTCACCTATAGTATCTCCTTCGCCTAGAGTTTCTCCAATGACCTATTTTCTCCCTAGCTTCTGTATATTAGGGAGAGCATCTGATTTATTTTTTGTGACTAATGTCACTTAGCTTAATGTTCTCCAGTTCCATCAACCCTGTAAATTACATAATTGTGTTTTTCATTATAGCCGAGTAAAATTCCATTGTGTATATATCCCATAGTTTTATAATACAATCATCTGTTGATTCATATCTTGGCTGATTCCAGAGTTTGGCAAATGTCAACTGTGCAGCTATGAACATAGATATGTATGTATTAGTTTGGTAGTTTGGTTTTCATTCTTTTGGGTTGATATATAGAAGTGATATTGCTGGATCAAATGGTAGGTTCATTCCTATTTTTATAAAGATCCTTCATACTGTTTTCCAAAGTGGTTGCACTAGCTGGGTGTGGTAGTACGCACTTGTAATCCCCACGCTTGGGAGGCAGAGACAGTAGGATCGTGCAGGTTTGAAGCCAGCCATGCACGCTGGCTTAGGAGACCCTGTTTCCAAATAAAAATGTAAAAATAGGTCTGGGAGTGTAGCCCGGAGGTAGAAGGCTTCTAGGAACCCCAGTACCACCAAACAAAAACAAAAACAAAAAACAAAAAAACAAAGTGGTTGCACTAATTTACAATCCCACCAACAATGTATTAGAGTTCAATTTAATGCTCTCAGTTTAATGCAATCCCCCTCACCAGCATTTGTTGTTTGTGTTTTGAGTTATTGCCATTCTAGTTGAAATTAGGTGAAATATCAGGGTAATTTGATTTGCAGCTCTTTGATTGCTAATGATGTTTTTTATATTTTTATACTTATTAGACATTTGAATTTCTTCTTTTGTAAAGTGTCTATTTAGTTCACTTGCCCATTTTTTGATTGGGTTGTTTTCTTAATGCCCAGTTTCTTGAGTTCTCTGTATATTCTAATTATTAGTCCTCTATTGGAGGAATAGTTACATGAATAGCTGAGAAAAATATGAACTCTGCTGTACTTGGGTGGAATATTATATATGTGTCTAATAGGTCCATTAGAACCTTCTCCAAAACAGATCACATCCTGGGCCACAAAATGAGCACTAGCATATTAAAAAATGTAATATACTTCCCTGTGTCTTTTCAGACCACAATGGAGATGAAACTAGAAATCAACTATAAGAAGACCAGAGAAACCACATAAACATTTGGAATATGAACAGCACACTACTGAATGAAGTATGGATCATAGAAGAAATAAGGGGTGAAATCAAGAAATTCCTAGAAACAAACAAAAAACCCCTGAAAGAGCTCATGTCTTGATGTTCAGAGTTGAAATGATAAAATCACGAGGGCTCTAAACTCATCAGTGGGTGAATCCATTGTAGCGGATGGTAACCTACTGGGTGGTAACCTAGGCAGGTGGGGTATGGCTAGAGGAGGTGGATGCTGGGGTGTGGCCCTGGGGACTGTTTTATCCTTGAATTCTCTTGCTTGCTAGCTTTTGCTTTCAGTCTCTAATGTGAAAGCAGAGAACTCTTTGCTTCCTGCCACAATATCTTGAAGTCCGCCAGAATAACCTGGCTTGACATGGACTGAACTCCTGAAATCTTCAGAACTGTGAGGAAATAAACCTTCCTTTCTCTAAAGCTGTTGTGGTCAGGCAGAGAGAATGCTGAATGAAACACAACCCTAAAAATCGCGTGTTTTACCTACTCGTCCCTCCCTTTCCTCTTCTCAAACCCCCATGGCAACCACTGATCTTTCTACAGTTATAGTACTAGGGGGAAAAGAACAGTCAGTGCAGAATTCTATGCACAGTGAATATACTGCTGAAAATGAAGGTGAGATAAAAATTCTGTAAACAACAAAAACTGACAGAACCCTGCAGTAGACATGTATCACAAGAAATATTACATTAAAAAAATTTCAGCAAGTATTTATTATTAGACAGAAACTTAGATCTGTACAAAGAAATAAAAGGAACTGAAATAGTAAAAATGAAAGTAATATAAAGATAACTTTTCTTGCTCTTAACCACTTGAAGAGATATATGACTAGTATAAGATAACAGTTAACTACAGAGCTGGTGATCCATGTAAAATAAAATATATGGCAATAATAAAAACAATAAGGAAGAAGAAACTGGAAACATACAGTTCAAAAATGCCCTTTAGATGCTTAGGGCAGAATATTGTTATTTTAAGGCAGAAATGATAAGTATAAACTCTATATTTTAAATTTTAGAGATGCTGCTAATTTTCTTTTGTGTGTGTGTGTTCATGTGTGTGTATGCATGCTACTAGGATTAAAACCAGAGCCACACACATGCTAGACAGGTGTCTATCACTTAGCTGCATCCCCAGCCCACTACCAATTGTTTTTTAAAGAAAAAAATAATAAATTAGAAAATATAAAATTGAATCTAAAAAAAATAAACCAAAAAGAGAACAAAGAGAATAAAGAACACATGGGACAATTAGAAAACAGCCAGGAAGCTGTCAAAATTAAATTCAACTATACCAACAACCAAAGTAAATACAAATGGCTTAGCTACCTAAATTAAAAGTCAGATTATAAAACAACAACAACAAGAAGACAACCAGCCAATTATATCCTGTTACAGAAACCTGTTAAAATAAAGGTCAACACACCACAGTCCTTGGGATAACGTTAGCCTGAAGCAACTTTTTTAAGGCCTGAGAGCACAGAATAGTTTACCTATTTAAAGTGTTGGTAATGAAAACAAACAAAAAACCCAAGAAGAGGTAACAGAAATCATATGTGATCAATAAAGCCAAGGATATTGGTTTTCTTTAAAATAAAGACACATAAGTTAAAAGAATAAAATTACATACCATTCAAACTCTAATAAAAGTAGATAGGATTTATTAATATCAGACAAGTATACTTCAGAACAAAGAATATTAATTTGGGAATACTAAGCAATTGCAAGTAGGTCAATTCATCATACAATAATAAAATAATCTTAAATTTATATGCACCAAAGAGCAAAGATTCAAAAATATCATGCAAAACCCAATAGAACTAAACGGGCACAGACAGAATGACATTTGTAGTTGGAAACATCAATATTCCTTTCTCAGTAATTGAAAGACCAAGAGTTAGCAAGTATATACCGAGCAACCGAGACTCAGAAATTGCTGGTGGGGTGCCAGGCGTGGTGGCGCAGGCTTGTAATCCCCGCGCTTGGGAGGCAGAGACAGGAGGATCGCACAGGTTCGAAGCCAGCCGTGCTGGCGTAAGAGACCCTGTTTCAAAAATATAAAATAGGTCTGGGAGTGTAGCCCGGAGGTAGAAGGGCTTTCAGGAACCCCAGTACCACCAAAAAAAAAAAAAAAAAAAAAAAAAAATTCTGGTGGGTATACAAAATGTGACAACTACTTCAGAATATAAATTTTGGCTTTCCCATCAAATTAAATATAGAATTATCATATAATTTAGCCATCCCACTCCTAGGAATTTAGCTAAGAATTAAAACATGTTCACTGATTTGTACATGAGTGTTTATTCTCGCAGCAACCGGTGTACTACTGAAATACATTTCTGATGCTAACCATAAAGAATCAGTCTCACGCTCTAGTTTTAGAAGCTCAGTCACCATGTCTGTCCTTACCCATGTTTGTGTGTGTGTGTGTGTGTGTTTGTGTGTGTGTGTGTGTGTGTACATGTGCATATGGGACTGAACCCAGGAGCATTCTACCTCTGAACTACACCTCAGCCCTATTTTATTTTTTTATTTTGAAACGGGGTCTTGTTAAGTTGTGGAAGGCCTCACTAAGTTGTGGAGGCAGGCTGTGAACCTGTGATCCTCCTTCGATTACAGGTATGTGCCAGCACACTTGACCTGTCCTTACTTTTAATATCTGCTGGAACTAGGAACAACTAGGCCACCTGTACATTTGATCAACTGGCTACACATCCTGGAATTCCCACAAGTTACAGAACTCAAGAAAGCACTATGATTAAAGTTTTATTATAAGGGATAAAAATTAGGACCAGCCAACAAAGAGGTGGGGTGTGAGAGGTTCTGCAACCCAGTGCTTCCAGGCGCTCTTTCAGCAGAATTAAGAGAGGAAAGGCAGCAGG
Source organism: Muscardinus avellanarius (assembly GCF_963383645.1). Classification (NCBI taxonomy): domain Eukaryota; kingdom Metazoa; phylum Chordata; class Mammalia; order Rodentia; family Gliridae; genus Muscardinus; species Muscardinus avellanarius. Next base: position 33,540,769 of record NC_137795.1, on the reverse strand, counting down.
CCCCGAATGGAGTTGCTCATGCTAAAGTTCCATGTCACCAAACTGAAACTAAGCTGTTCACTTTTAAGATCTGACCTGAGAAATCAGAAGCCAGATGTCAGTCAATTCTCTTAAGCCAAGAATATTTTGTTTACAATCCACAGGAAAGTAATCTTAAAAAATGACCAGTCCACCATGTTCATTGTTTCTTCTTTTCCTCTGCTTTTCCCGCCTCTAAAACTCACCCACTCTATCCTGCCCAGCAGAACTCCTTTTTATCTTGTAGGCTGGATTCCGCCTGGCTCATTAAGCTCTTAATGAAAGCCAGGCAGATGTTTGAAACTACACTTGTTGAGGTTTTGTTCTTTTGACACCTTCCTGCCACACTGCTATGTTCTCCATCCAGGAGGTGCTAGAGTTTGACCGTCCAGACTTACTGGGGCCTCATGACAACAGTACAGCTGATTAATTGCATCACTGTACTCAAGCACACTTCTTTTCTCCCCTGCAAGGGATCAGCTGACTCTAAGCCCAACTCTCATCACATATGGCTGTTCTTTCTGGGGATGTACCTATATTAAATGATCTTATTTCTTTTGTATAAATTCAGGAGATCCAAGGGGGATCATGAATAACAAAGAAACTCTTATTATTCAAGAAATTCCAGGGATTTATAGTCTACCTCATAGAAACCAGGGACAGAGGCCAAATTATTTATTGTACAATGTTTAGGGCAGTTTCATTAAGTCATCCAAACTTTGAAATACTCCAAATGCCCTCCAACTGGTGAATGGATAAGTTGTATTATATCTATACAATTGAATTTTGCTAACAATAAAAATGATGCATTGACATAGATGAAGTTCATAAACATGACTTAAAAAAAAAGGTATTCAAATGAAATAACTATGAACTTAGCCTCATCCCATGATCTGTAGCATCAGAGAAATAAATCCTTTTCTTAAAAATAAAGCCATGACTTTAATTCAGGATTTCATGTTCTCGGGGTAACTGACATTTGGGACCTTCTTTATTGCAGTGTGCTGCAGGATGTTTACTGTCAACTCTGGCCTCTTCCCTTAAGATGTCAGAAGCAACTTCCCTAGTTATGACTATAGTTATGTCTCCTGACATTCCTAAACATTCCATGAGGGATAAAACAACTACCACTTAAAAATCAGCAATTTAGTTGAACATTATCATAATCTTAAATATTTTGTGGGAACTAAAATAACTTAATCCATTTAATCAGTGTAGAAAATATGTGGTGTTCAAACAAGGCATTCCGTAAGAAAACATAACCAAGTTTTATATAAATTAGAAACTTTAAAGCAATCTTACTTTACATATCAGGACAAATATGGTTGTTTTGTGGTACTGGAGTTTGAACTCATGGACATTCTATCTCCAAGCCACACACCCCAGCCCTTGGTATTTGTATTTATTTTTTAAATAGAATCTTGCTAGGTTACTCAAGAGTCTCTCTACACTGCTGAGACTGTCCTTGAACTTGCAATTCTTCTGTTTCAGCCTCCCGCATACTGGGATTGTAGGTGTGAGCCATCACATTCAGCTGTTGCTGTTTAAATCACAATTATTAAACTATTTAATTTGTTCAGTAATATTGCCTAATCTTTTTCTATATTTACATATTAAATTCCCAAAACTTCATAACTCACTTAAAAATACTAATGGTTTTAGGATTTCTCTTGTGGTTATTTGATAACATGTGAATCTGTTTCTTGTAAGCTAGTAATAAAGGCCATTTTAAAAAAAAATTGAAATCATAGCTAACTTCCCATCCACCTCCTTTACCAGGTATTTAAGTTTCCCTTAAATACTTGGGTTAGCAAGTATACCCATGTTTTTTTCCTTTTTCTTGAGAGCCATCTTAAAGCCATACACAGAGATTAACATCTTGAACTGACTCGATTTAGTACATAGAGCCGGTGGACAAATTCCAAGGGACCTGATGTAATTGATGAGGATGGACTTTGAGGTCTTCTCCACCCAGTAATGTATGGGGGTTGCTTACTTTGGTTATCTTGGTTACAGTATTACTTTTACTTTTTGTTCTTTGTGCAGTCTGTAGAACCAGATGAAAACAATGTTTCACAAACTTGAAGTTCCAAAACTTATATTTTGGGCCTTTTTTTTTTTTTTTATAAAACTAAAGGATAAGCCAGGTGTGGTGGTGCACGCTTTTAATTCCCATGCTTGGGAGGCTGAGACAGGAGGCTCGTGCAGGTTCAAAGCCAGCCTCAGCTACTTAGTGAGGCTCTCAGCAACTTAGTGAGACCCTGTTTCCAAATAAAATAGGTCTGGGAGTATAGCTCAGAGGTAGAAATCCCCTGGGTTCCACTCCCAGCACCACAAAACAAAAATGACAACAACAACAACAACAACAACAACAACAACAACAACAAAACACTAAAGGATGGAGATGTTGAGAGCCATCTTAGATCCGAACACTGAGAGCCAATTTGATTGAGTACATAGTGCCCAGTTAAGGCACCTGATGCAATCTAGGAGGGCGGCCTTTGGTGTCTCCTCCACCTAGTAATGTTTAACCCTTCCTTTCTCTAAGTTTGTCACATGATTGTTTTACTGTCCTTTCTTATCTTGTCCCATAACAATTTGCTGCCTGGCTACAGATAGCCAGGGGAATTGTGAGCCACCTCCTCTCCAGCTGCTCTGCATATTTCTATTAAATATAATTTTCTCTGTATTATCATATCTGACTCCACTATAATTTTTGACAAATTTTCAGTGGCTTCCTGGAGCAGAAACCTTGAGTAGCAGGACTATGCAGCAAGCAGCAACCTCTTAGGCAAGACTATAGATGAACTAGTATATGCTATAAGTCGTGGCAGGATCATGGGACAAATAGCATCCACTATACCTTTCTTCTTTCTTTTTTTGGTGGTACTGGGGTTCCTGGAAGCCCTTCTATCTCCGGGCTACACTCCCAGACCTATTTTATGCTTTTTTTTACATTTGGAAACAGGTTCTCTTAAGCCAGCGTGGCTGGCTTCAAACCTGTGAGATCCTCCGGTCTCCACCTCCCAAGCACAGGGATTACAAGTGTGCGCCACCATGCCCGGTGCCTTTCTTCTTTCTGAAAATTATTTGGTTCTTTTAAAATTATGTACACCTTAGTCTGTTTATGCTGATGAAATAGTAACTCCATTATATTTGAGACTTTAAAATTGAATTATTTAACTCTAGTGATAAGCAGAGGTTTGTAGTCTATCCATAAGCATTTAGAAAGCATTTCAGTCTTGCAATAAAATAATTTTATCCAACTTTTGGCTCACCTAGGAAACAACCACATAAAACTAATTTCAATTTTTTCTCAAATCTCTGAATATATTCTCTATCTGATGTGTTTGAATTAATTGCCTCCAGTAGTGCATATTAATGTCCAATTTTTATGCTTAATTTCCAGAAACTAGGAGACAATTAAGTAGGGGAATGCCAGCAACAAAATGCAAGGGTTAATTAAAATTATAAATATTTGTAAAATGCTAATTACTTTTCTTTTTCAAGGAGTAAAAAGGTTATTTTTTTCTTTTTCATTTATGTACACCTATGGCATGTGCACAAATATACCTAGTGGCCTTGCTTTTGTAATTTCACTCATGAATAAAAAAATAAAGAATAATATTTACCAATTTGTTGTAGGAAACAGACAAAAAAATTGCAGGGAGTTGCGTTCTTCATAGCAAGTACAAAAACTTTTTTCTTGACATTTTTTAAAGCTCATAGTACTGTGTGAATAAGATAAGCATGGAAAATTTGTCCACTGGCCCAAGAAACTGGTGTAGGCTGCAACATAAACATCTCATCTACAGGTGAAACCATTTGTTGGCCTGCCTGCCTGAAATGTCAGTAGATTTTCAGTACTCAAGACAGAGACAAAAGAGATAGGCAAATAGTTGCTTGACAGATAATCAGACCATACAAATCAGGTTCACAACACTGCTTCTACCAATCAGGAAATAATGTAGCTTTGCACTAATCAAAACCAGAAACAAGACCCAGAAAAAGACCCTGGGGGTGAGGCGTTGAAACCATCAGTGAGGGTACAGGCTTTAATTGAAGAATGAGATTCACCAGTGAAGGCAAGCTGTTCACGGGGACAATGAAGTGTGTATCACAGGGCAAAGTTGCCTCTGTACCTGAGTTGGCTGGACATCCCAGGAGAATGTCCACCAGTCAAAAGAAAACTCATAGACAAGAGCATTTAGGAAGTGAGTTTATTTACAGAGAAAACCGCAAGGGAATTTTCAGGCTTTGGAAGAACTGGCGCACAATAAAAAGGACAATAGTTATTTGAAAGAAAAATAACTTTCACAAGTATAAATGTTACTGAATAATACCAATAATACTGAGTTAATAATTAACTTGGTTAGGGAATAAAAGAGTATTTCTCTCATATAATCACTCACCTTCCCAGCTATGAAATGCTTAAATTAAATCAAGGTAAAATACTTGATTCAAGCCGGGTGTGGTGGCACATGCTTGTAATTCCAGCATTTGGAAGCCTGAGATAGGAGGATCGTGGTTTGTGGACAGGTTCATCTACTACTTAGTGAGGCCTTTTGCAACTCAGTGAGACCTTGTTTCAAAATAAAGAATAAAGCTGGGTGTGGTGGCGAAAGCTTGTAATCCCAGCGCTGGGAGGCTGAGACAGGATCCGCACAGGTTCGAAGCCAGCCTTAGCTACTTAGTGAGGCTCTCAGCAACTTAGTGAGACTGTTACCAAATAAAGTATAAAAATAGGTGTGGTAGTATAGCCTGGAGGTAGAAAAGTCCCTGGGTTCCACTCCCAGTAACACACACACACACACACACACACACACACACACACACACACACACAGAGAGAGAGAATAAAAATATGAGCTGGGCGTGGTGGCGCAGGCTTGTAATCCCTGCACTTGGGTGGCTGAGCCAGGAGTATCTCACAGATTCGAAGCCAGCCTCAGTTTAGTGAGGCCCTCAACAACTTAGTGAGACTGTTTCCAAATAAAATATAAAATAGTTCTGAGATTATAGCTCGGATGTAGAAAGCCCTGGGTTCCACCCCCAGTACCACTAAAAAAAAAAAAAAGAATAAAAAATAGGATAAAAAATAGGACTGGGGGTAGCTTGGATGTAGAATGCCCCGGGTTCCATTCCCAGTACCAATAAATGAATAAATAAATAAAATAATTCCGCTGCTCTCCAGGTTCCCCACTCCAAGCTTAGGACAGAGTTAGAAAATCCATTTATATTCTTCCTTCATCCAAGCCACATGTTTGTCAGGTATTTTACTCAAGAAAAGACACTCCGGTATTTAGATCTGAACTTTTCAGTCCCTACTTTACTTTTTTGTGACCGGAATTGCTTATATTAGTGGTTCTCAACTGAGGGATGTTTTACCACTCCACCATCACCCCCAATCATTTGGCAATGTCTGGAGATATTCTGCTTGTCATAATGAAGCAAGGAGGAGTGCTACACTATAGCATCATCCAGTAGACAGAGCCCAGCAATACTGTTAAATATCCTATAATGCACAGCAACTCCTATAACAAAGGATTTGGCATAAAATGTCAACGGTGTCACTGTTGAGGAACCATGAGGTCCAGAGCTAGACCACCCAGCTTTGGTCTAGCCTGAACACTTAACAACTTATCATGATCAAAGAGTCACCATTTTGTGCTTTGGTTTTCCCATCTCTAAGCTGGTGAGGACAAAGTAAGATCTACACTTCAAAATGTCCTTGTGACTACCAAGTGCCATATAACGATTTACTATTGTAATCTTTATTAGAAATACGGTCATTTCCTCCAGTTTCTTGGGTTTCTAGATCAATTACCACTTGAATACATTTTTTTAATCTACATCTAAATTTTCTCCACCATGTTTTCACTCCTTGGTGCGACTCTTTAAGACAAGACGCCTTACTGACGTTCAGTGCAATTCCTCACCTCTTCCTATTTGCCATTTTTTAAAATCAAAGTATACAATTGTGCAAAAGAGTTAACCTAGTTCTTTCATGGAAGAAATAATGACAAGATTGTCCCTTGTTCTCAGGTGTTTGAGAACTTAGATTTAAGAGTGTTTGCTTCAAATCCCCAAACTGATAATTTGGCCCCTTAAGCTTAAGTTTTATGTACAAAAGTATGGTTTATTTTGAACACGTTTTCATTCTGACCCTGGAATTTTGCTAAGTGCCAGGAAGAGGGCACCCATATGACCTGCTTCCAAATGAAAGCCTTAGGCACAGAGTCTCAAATGTGCTTCCCTGGTTGGTAACATTTCTCATGTGTTGTCAACAACTCCTCGCTGGGAGACTGAAGTGCATCTTATGTGACTCCACAGGGAGACAAGCACTGGAAACTTGAGCCTTGTCTCTCCCATGCTCCTTGTCCCTCTGATTTTGTTCTAGACTCTTTTGTTGTAATAAATCTCAGCTGCATCACTCTATGTTGAGTCTTGTGAGCCCTTCTAGTGAATTAGCCCTTCAGAGACTTCCAACACACAGACTTAGTCTTTTTGTTACTCTTGATAGTATGTAAAAGGTCACTATCAACTTGAAATACCACGTTTACTATATTTCTCATACACTGCATTGTTAAGCAAAAGTCAATAAAATAGTTTTCATTCTCAGCTGCTACAAGTTTTCTTAGATTGAACATATTATCGGCCATTATTTATATGGATTAAGTGCCCAGCACAGTTTATAAACTGAACTGTATGACATTTCTCTCTTCCCTTTGCACTTTCTAGTTAATTTTTTTTTTTATCACATCAGCAAAATCTTTCACAAGTATCATTCCCACTCTCATGAGTTTCATTCTAACATATCTCACTGAGTTCATTATTCTGGTATTCACAGCCAAGTTAGATTCTAATATCTGCTATATAATTACCTTACCTGCTAACTTCCCATATTCTCTTTTTTCTTCCAAATACTGAAATTTTCATGGTAGAGTAGGTTAAAAGAAAAAACTTTGTGTTCCAAATTCATTAGTTTTTCAGTCTTATTTATACTCCCTATGTAAAGATGTTATGTTGCTTTTCTTTTTCTTCTCTCCTAAAAATGACTTTTCAAGCTACATTTCTTAGGCTGTTTTATGTCCAAAGATTCTATGCTTAACTTAAGTTTGAGAAATTAAGTGAGCAAAGTAAAAGAGACACCTCCAAGAATTTCTCAAAGCCTTCGATCTAATTACTTAAATTAGGAAATAGCTCAATATTTCATCTACTATCCTGGAATTTGAACTGCTTAATTTTTAAAATGAAGAGAAAATACAGAGACTAGAAATAAGACTATTGATAAAGCTTATAAAGTAACAAAAATACATTACTAAACTCAACAAACATGTTTGTTAATACTTTATTAGTATTTTCTAATGGACAGAACATAAGGCAAACCAAATAAAAATTTTAATCTTTTTAGTTAATAATAAAAATAACTGACATTCTGATCATTTCTTCTTTGTTAAAGAAGGAAAATATTGATAGAACAGTTAGGCACATAGTTGACACTTACTGTACAATGATATGCACAAGGTATCTTTTAACAATTATAATCCTAAAATGTGCTCTTTATATTTCCCTTGTAATACAGGAGCCATACTCCTATAAGCAAAATTTACCAATAATAAAAGAATTATACAAGGAGTGACAAAAAGACTTTTAAAACAAGTCTTTAAATAAGAGGATGCAGCAACAACGGAATGTAAGTTGTTGAGTTAAGAAGACAGTTTAAACTACACCTCAAAACATTAAAAAATCATTTATTTTACAATTATTCAAATACACATGCATTAAATGAAAATATTGCACAAAATTAAAATTTTAGATTGTGAAATTTATATTGTTCTTAATTTTTTTAAAAAAATTGGTACACTTTCTGGTAGCACTTAACTGTTTGATTTTTTTTTTCCAAACCAGCAGCACAAACTTAAAGTGAGCAAACCAAAATATTCAGTACAGTTTTTAATTTAAAAAAAAAAAAGAATTAAGGCTAACCAAGTGCATCCATTGGTCAATGGCACAATTGTTTCAGCAATTATTTGGAACATTCTGATTACAGGAAATGCTCATCTACGTGCTATATTTAAATTATGCAATCAACTTTTAGGTGAATAAACTATGATGGGTTCTAAGCAGTTTACCAATTACCTGGAAAATCAGATAACCCAAACAAAAATGATTAATTTAGAAGGTTCTTGCCAAAAGGCACCACTGACTTAAAAACACATTCAAAAATCAAATATCAGAAGACATAAAGCCTCTTCATGTTTATATCCATGAATGCAATAAATGCATTAAATGTAATAACTTCATTAAACATAGTACACTGTACCTGACTTATGAGTTAAACATTTTACACACAGCTTAACCAAGTCATTCAAAAAGTATCTCTAATTTTAGCATGAACACGGCTCTCTCTGATGTAAAACACAGATGTGCATAGAGAAGATGCATCACTGTTTATATAATAGACTACCATTTGACATTTCTGCTTCTGAAATATAAACTCTTTTAAACAAAATTTACTTTAAAAACCCATTTATTCAAATAGTTTTTGGTATGATTGCAATTATCTTGCAGGGCTCTATTAGGAAAATTTGCAATTTTACATGACCTTTCTTTCCCCTGGATAATGGCCAGTGTTCCTCACATTATATAGAAATCTTTTGTCACATGTACACATTAGGCTCTTACATGAATTCTTCCGTATACACTTAGATTTATTCATGTCAAAAATATACCTGAAATGGGCAGGGGTATCTATGAAAATCATTGCACTTACAGCCATGCTGATGCTTCCTATAGACATGTTTCACATATCCCACTTTTAAAGCCTGGGGCATAGAGAGGGGCTGGGACAGGGAGCACTGAGTAGAAGAAATAATTCTTCCATCACAGTGACTAAGGATCTCTTCTCACTTGCAAGTTGTAGTGAAGGGGCTATCATTCATGTAATTCTGAAGACATGCAAAACATGCTGAATATATGCATACTACAAGTATGCACACAACAGCATTATTAATAAATATGATTATTGTAAAGCTTTCAAGGAAGGCTTTATTCTGTTAATAGGCTTCAATTTGTAAATAGGATCTAGGTAAAACAAGACAGTGATATCTTGTTCGAATCTTAAAACTCCCAAATAACTGGGATACCAATACTCTGTCTCTTTATCTTAAGCACCCAGATGTTCTTTTAATACCAGGATCCTGGCTCAGTGGTCTAAGTAGCTTCACTATTTTAAGGTTTTAGTGTTATATATTTTTAAAATCAACAACAACAAAAAAGCTGATGATACATCCAAATGTTTAGTTAATGGAAATATTTAAAACTATGCAGAAATCTTGCATACAAGGGAGATGTAGGCAAGAAGACTTAAGATGGACAAATGAAGAATGAGGAACTTAGAAAATACAGAGGCTTCAAAACTGGAAATAGTATTTTGTTTTGTTGGTATAAAATTATTTCAGGGACTTAAATGTACATACCAAGGGGCTTTACCTACTAGCTTTATTTAGAATTTTACATTATGTGAAATATAAATAAAAGCATATTTTAAAAATAGTACAATTCTGTTTTGATTATTTATTTTCATATATGTACACATAATAGAATTAGGAGTTTGTATGTTTACACATAAGTAGTACACTCATTAATCTTCTGATTTGCTAATTCTGTATAGTTACCTAAGGCGTGTATAGATCATACAACTTAAAATTATATGGTAACTTTTAAATAGAGTACTGCTTTATTTTAATTTTCATATTTTAGGAGGACAGAATGTATTTGGCAGTTCTTTCAACAAATTATTCCCCTTCTGAAAATCAGTAATATGTTAAAGATGAAACTAATAATTTTGAAACATACATGAGAGCTATCACATGCTTTTTGTGCACAGAATGCCCAAAGAAAACCTAACAACTGAGTATCATAAGAGCATAACACATTAAGAGTTGACTCAAATTTATTTTATACTAATGAATAATCCAACCAAATTCTGTTTTTCAATGATTTCATTTTATATTCAGTTGTATTTTATGACACAAAACTATAAGGTTATTTCACTTTTTAAGGGCATTCTGTCACTTTTCCCTGACCTGAAATGGATAGATGTTCTGAAGATCATTCACCTGGCTAATTGACACTATATCAAAATGCTGACACAGACTTACAAAATTATTATGCAAAACAAGTATCTCCAAAATCATACATTGCACAGTCTCCAACTGTTAAGCAAATTAGTCAATTTTTCTGTGAATCATTGTTTTGTGCTTTCCTTAGCTCTCATATATACAATCTGGCACTTTGTCATTGCTGGAGAATGCTGATTAGTTTGAAACGGAAGAGACCAACATCATTCTTGCTTGAGATGGGGGCAGTATCCTTTCAATGTTGCAAACTGTGCACCAAATCATCTAAGACACAGAAATCTCCCTTGGTAGTGGCTGGATTATAGATGGTAACGAGAAGAACCAGAGTTTTATGATGTATTAATAATCTATTTTGAGACACTAAAAGACTGGCGCAGACATGACAGTGTATGAATTAAGCCCCAGAAGGTCTGTCCATACTATTAGTCCTGGACAAAATGAACACCAGCTTCACAGATTGAAGTGTCACCTTTTTTGTAAAGAAGGCGCTTGAGTAGTTTGAAGTTTCTGTTTGTATTTCTGCATCTGCTTTGACCGTGAATGCAGTTTGTTGAAAAGTTCACGAAATTTATACTGTGGAAATAAGGTTTCTAAAAAGCCTTCTAAGAAGACATAAACCATTCTCCTATTTAACTGGTTGTGCTGAAACATTTCAAAAACACGAAGAATACCTTTCCGTGTGGTTTCAGCTCCAATAATGTGCTTCAGTTCATCTAAATGAAGAGGTGGAAAACATACAAAATTCATCACTTAATTACACAAAGTATATATAGTACACTGCATAGTAAATGATAAATAGTAGGTATACAGTTAATGTACTTTAGCTGTGTTTATAAATGAGACTTAAAATTAATGCATGTTTGTATGCATACATCATCCGCTTACACAACAGATACTGGAAGACAATATGGCACCAGAGAAAGGATGCTGACTTAGAAACTCCAAATTATAGTTAGAATCCTACCCTTTAATATCCATCCTACACAGCCTAACTCTGTCTCCCCATTTATTAAGTGGGGATTTCTTATAACCAACATTCATCTGAACTATAAGGATTTATAAGACTTTAATAAGACATGCTAGCATGTTTAGTGAACAATAAAAAATGCTATAAGAAAACAAATTAATCCATGATTGTGAATAAGTTTTAGTGGAGCACAGGAGAAAAAAATTCATGATCTCAAAAACCTTGCAGCATAGTATATCAATGTCATGAAAACATTAGAAATTTCCACTTTCTCTTACAAGGAGACAGTATTTACAGTATGAAAACAAAAAGTATGAGCTGGGCATGGTGGTATACACTTGTAATCCCCGCGCTTGGGAGGCAGAGACAGGAGGATCGCACAGGTTTGAAGCCAGCCTTGCTGGCTTAAGAGACCCTGTTTCCAAATAAAAACCTAAAAAATAGGTCTGGGAGTGTAGCCTGGGGGTAGAAGGGTTCCACCTACAGTACCACCATAAATAAATAAATAAATAAATAAATAAATAAATAAATAAATAAATAAATAAATAGTATGTTCAAGAAATGAGGGCAGAAAAGTTTAGAATTCCTGTAAGAGAAAGTGCAGACAAAAATAAAAAACTAAAGGTGCTATGACTATCAGGGTAAACAAGTTTAGAATTCACCCAAAGACAATAGAAAGCTATTAGAGATACTGGACTATGTGACCAATATATATCATTATTCTGGAATTATTCATAATCAGTGTACCAGTATTGGGAAGAGGTTTCAAAACATATTAATGTACCAGTATTGGGAAAGATTTCCAATTTTAAAATATATCTTTGGTGGTAAATGAAGCCAGGAGCTGTGGAGAGAGGGCAGCAGATTTCACCATGGATAATTAGGAAAGGAATAGAAGCAGCCTAGGGCCTTTTTACATTTCTGAAGAGAGGCAAACTTTCTCCAGGATGGGAGGAAATCCCAGATTCTGGATAAGCAACTTAACACATTTTGGAGTGTAACAAAAGGTGTGGGGGTCTGTGCCTGAGACAGAGCTGCCTAGGTGGATTTGGTTGGGTCGGAGACTGGCTATAAGAACACTGGGCTGGCTGTAAGAACCCTCTGCATCAAGGGATTTTTGGTGATTTTGTTTGAAGCACCCCCTCTGGGTAACATGAGGCTGTAACTATCTTCTGTATTTCTATCATTTTAATAAACTCCTTTATATTTTCAGCAAGAGTCCCAGCTCAGGACAAGAACCCGAGGTTTTTTCTGTTTTGGGGGGGAATTATTCCCAGGGGTCTAACAAAGGTCCCTGGGGACAGTTTCCCAAACGGTAACAGTCCAAACAGTAACAATCAGGGTCTCAATAGCATAAATATTCTTTTACTTCTTTAGAAAGAAACATTGGGCTTCCAAAAGGTATGTATTAAACTAATGGTATAACAGAGTGTAAAGCAAGTATGTTATAAATCAACTGAAAAAAAAAAAAACCCAACACAAAACAGGGATGGAATTATGTACATAGAAAATTCTATGCTTTTATATCTGCCATCACTTCCTTCAGGTCGTCACACCAATGGCATCTTCTCAGGCCCTCCTTGGCCACTCTACAGCTGCAATTCACCTGCCACTGCATATTTCTTTTCCCTGAATTAATTTTCTCCTTAATACTTACCACTATCTAACATACTATGCTTTATTTATTTGTTTTGTTTGTTGCATACCCCTAATAAAATGTAGGCTGTGAGAAGACAAAGACATGTGCCAAGAATAGTGTCTGAAACATGATACAATATCAGGAAATATCTATTGACCTTTTCCAGTCACATAACTGAGTTCATCTATAATACAATCTGGTTTACTTTAATAGTGTATTAAATAATATTCTAAAAGTTACTGTTTTAAATGTTATTTCTTTGCTTTACACTACCAAATGTAACTGTTTATAAAAAAGAATTAAAGGTCATGTGGCAAATTCCTAATTTAACTGACAAAAGAGAAAACTGATCATTCAAATTTTATGATGCAAATTAGTTTTAAATTATAAGAAATCAGCCGGGCGTGGTGGCGCACGCTTGTAATCCCCGCGCTTGGGAGGCGGAGACAGGAGGATCGCGCAGGTTCGAAGCCAGCTGCGCTGGCATATGAGACCCTGTTTCAAAAATATAAAATAGGTTTGGGAGTGTAGCCTGGAGGTAGAAGGGCTTCCAGGAACCCCAGTACCACCAAAAAAATGAAATAAAATAAATAAAATAAAATAAATTATAAGAAATCAAAATGGTAAGCATAGAAATTGGTATTGCATGATACTAAAGAACTTAAAATATATCTTACCTATTCTCTGCATCCATAATTAAAGTATATAGAGAAGATATCTGGACATTGTTAAAGATACTCATAAAAAAAGGGATAAAACAATCATCACTACCTGTTAGCCACAGAAAAACAGTTTTCATAATATACAACCTCTTACTGAGAGAAGAAAAATGGGTCAAAGTAAGATAGCTATACCATAAACAAGTAACTCACAGTTGACCAAAAATGCTATTATGTATAATCTCTTTAGGCTTATGTTTTAATTGGGGGGGGTAAATCTGGGGATAGAACCCAGGAGCATTTGACCTCTGAGCTACACCCCCTTACCTATTTTTTATTCTTTATTTTGAAACAGAGTCTCACTAAATTGTGGAGGGCCTCACCAAGTAGCTGAGGCTGTCCGCAAACCGCAATCCTCCTGCCTCAGCCTTCTGAATACTGGGATTACAAGCGTGTGCCACCACATCTGGCTTGTTTTAAATTATTAACAACACAATAATATAGGTTAATAATTGACCAATAAGACCAATAATTGACTCTTTGAAAGAACGTTTGTTTGATCTGTTTAGAAATAAAAAATTCACTCTTCATATTCTCTTACTAGCTCATTCATCTGTCACATATTTTATTTAATAATGTAATTCTGAAAATGATTCAAGAAAGCAAATAGACAGTATTAAAAGCACAAACTTTCAAATCACTCAAATATAAGCCAGTCCTGTCACTTACTAGCTGAACATCTTGGTACTTAGCTGCTCTGAGCACTGTTTCCTCATATATAAAGCTGTTATGGGAATTATTTAATAATATACAAGAATGCAGTGTCTGTCATACAGTAAGCCAATAAATAGTAGTTATTATAATAAGAATAGCCAAAATAGCATGGCCAGTAACAAAAATTCAGAAGAATTACACATTAATGGGATTTTTATTAAATATGCTTACTCACCTGGCATAATTGCAAGTAATTTGGTTTTTCCTGCAATTCTTGTTCTCATTCGAATAGCTTTATCTCTGCATGGAACAGTCTCTGCTAAAATGCCATTTGGCCAAAATGCATCTCTATTTAAGAAGATTAAATATATCTTGTAAATATTTTCATTTTCTAGTAATACAAGTTAAAAATTATTTCAGACTTCTACAGAATATGTAAATGTAAAACAGAAACATTTCTGACATTTTATGTAAGTATAATAATATTCAGATAACACTGACTAAGAGTAGGATTTAATTTTAGTTGTAAAAGGCTATACATAAGAAAAATAAAACATAAGTTTTGCCCTTCAGTAGTTCATAAACACTAACAAAGACCAGTAGAATATACAAATAAACAGCATAGCTATTTAAACTCAGAAGTGAGTACCTGCTTACTGCACTTCTCATACAAAAATAACCCATGACATCTTGAATTTGGATACATTAGAGTTCTTAACAGTTATTCTTCCTCCATTGGGCCACTCAATTCCCCTTATAACTAAACCAATATAAAACAAGATTCCATGCCCACAACTTATACCTTGATTGAGAAGAGGGGTCCTTGCATACATACAATATCCCATCCATCCTGACTCGCAGTGTACTTGATTACTGTTCCCTAATGTTTTGTCCAAAAGCAGAATTCAAGGTTCCATTTGGAATTGGTCTGAGGGACAGAGACTCCCCAGGGCAACTGTGTTAACCTTGCATTAGAAACACCCCAGCACTTTAAAAAATCTCAGTGTTCAAGCCTTTCTCCTGATTAAGGCAGCCCTCTTCTGAGCTGGGTCCAGGGGGTGGATACAGGCCTTGGTGTATGTTAAAGCTCTCCAGGTGATTCAAGTGTACAGCTAAGGCTGGGAATGACTGCTACATTGCTGTATCTACCCTGAAATAAAATGAAATTGCCAAGGTAGGTAGGAACAGTCTGGAATAGAGAGGAAAAACTTAGCTTCAAAGAAAAAAAGCCAGATTCTTCACTTCTATACTGAGAGTTTCTGAGCAAATTACTTCTCTAATCTTCAATTTCCTTAAAACAAAATAGAGACCAAAACACCTACCTTATAAAACAGAGTAACGTCAGAAAGCATACATAATCCATGGCAACCACAAAGTTAGTGTTCAATATTAATAGCTCCTTCCTCCTTTCCTTTCCTTTCCTTTCCTTTCCTTTCCTTTCCTTTCCTTTCCTTTCCTTTCCTTTCCTTTCCTTTCCTTTCCTTTCTACCTTACCTTACCTTCAAAGACCAAGATGCAATAAATTTTTAGGCATTGCTTATCCTCACTTTTGAGAGCTTTATTTTTCTATCTGTGCCTTCCTAAAGGAACTGCAGATTGTCTCTCAGTCTTCAATGACTGAAAGAGTGCTAGGTATAGAGGAAAGAGTCTCTCTCTCTCTCTCTCTCTCTCTCTCTCTCTCTCTCTCTCTCCATACACACACACACACACACACACACACACACACACACACACACACACACATTTTTTTCTAAAAACTTTCACTTAAAACCAAGGTTACGGTGGGCGTGGTGGCGCACACTTGTAATCCCTGCGCTTGGGAGGCAGAGACAGGAGGATCAGGCAGGTTCGAAGCCAGCCATGCTGGCTTATGAGACCTTGTTTCCAAATAAAAATATAAGAAATAGGTGTCTGGGAGTGTAGCCTGGAGGTAGAAGGGTTTCCAGAACCCCAGTACCAACAAAAACAACAAAAAAACCCCCAAGGTTAATAAATATTACAGAAAAACAAATCCCCCAAACTAGGTATTTGATTATATTACTATTTCTATACTGATATATTAATTATCTTAAAGCAACACCACTGTGATAAAATGTAGCCTAGCATCTCAAATATTTTTGTTTATACTTTTCTTATTCTGGTTTTAAAAAGACAAAGATAAATAGGTCCATGGGACAAATGTTTATTATAATTCTTAAAATTCTTTTTGTACACCAATGATGACTCAAATCAATTTTATGGTCAGAAAAGAAACAAAAGCATTGAAAATTATTAAGTGATAACAATGCTAAACTCTGTACTACCTGAAAGAAGTGACTGTGTCTTAAGATATACCTGAAACGTTTTACTGAGTCGGCTACTTGTTCAGGTGAGGTCATCCACTCAACATGGTCAACTATTTTTCTGAAAGTAAAGAAACTGAAGTGAGTAGGCTTAAAATTTTAGAAGGTGGATTAAAATAAACACAACTTTTATGAAATAAGCAGATTAATTTGGGTGTAAGTTATCTTTGAGAGCAATAAACTGCTTTAATGATAAGAGTATGCCTGGAGAAGAAGTTCTCCTATGAAGTTTGAGAAATCTGCTTCCAAAAGTAAAGTTTAAAAGGTAAGTAAGGTAAGGAAAAAAACTGTTACCTATTAATAGTATCACCATATGTAGCTCTAATAAGCTGTTGAAGTAGGTTTTTGATATTCCTTCGCAACCACTGATTTCTCTCTTTTAAGTCAAATACTTCATCCATGAGAAGTAGCATTACCCTAAGTGGAATATTGTCATCTACCTAATAAAATATAAAAAGAAGAATAAATTCATTGGAACCAGCTATCTTTTATGAATGGTTATTTCTGCTGCTTTTACAAAATGATTGTTACTATTTCAGTAAGTCAGAGAACAAGCTACATAATAGCTTTCAAAATTTGAAATTTCATTCTAATTGAGAAAACATATTTCTAATAGTCATGTTGACAGAGTAGAGAATTTTACAGTCCTACAATGATGTCATAAGTTCCAAGATTGGAGTTTAAAAATACAAAACCAAAATTTATTTCTCAAAGTAAGTTCACAATGGTCCTAGAAAAAGATAATTTAGCTCCCTGTACTTTTAGTAGAGGCTGAACTAGTTCAACAAAGCAAATTTCAGGAACTTTGCTTATTTTCTGATGCATTTTTTTTTTCAGGAGAATATACTATTCTCAATACATTTGTATTTAAAAGAACAAAGCACCAGAAAATAAATTGTAAATATAGTAAATTGTATATATATGGTGAATTGTATGTATTTTAAGAATTTATTATAAATAAGTTCAAAGAGAAACTAAAGAAATTATACATTTAAATAAATCTACCTAGAAGAACAAAACAAAGAGCCCAGAAACAAATACAACTGTATATGATAATCTGATCTGTGATAAGAAACACAGAACAGCAGGGAACAGATGGCCTTTTCAGTAAATTGTGCTTGGGTCAACAAGACACCTACACCTTATACCAGATACAAAAATGAGTCCTAGTTGAACTGCAAATCTAAATGTTGGCATGGTAAAACAAAAAAGTTTTTTAAGGAAAATCTGAAGACATCTTGTTATCTTGCATAAGTATACACAAAAACAACACAACGAGTAGAAGATACTAAACACACAAATACAACTGAAAAAAAATTCAGGTTATATAACATAATTTAAAAAAGACAAAGACAGTTAATAGAAAAATGGGCAAGGGAGCTAGAAAAACACAAGACAGTAGACCAAATAGTCAAGACATATATGAAAAAAGGTTCAACTTTTCAGCTATCATCAGAGAAATGTGAATCTACACAAAATACAACAACCAGAAGGGGCTAAAATTAAAAAGACACAAAGTATTAGGTACTAACAGGATGTGGCACCTTCAAATTCACATATAGTGCTGGGAGAACCATGGGTGGTATAGTTTGGAAAACTATTTGGCAGTACCTACCTAAAAGAGAATTTATGCATAATTTCTGACCCAAGAATTTCATTCCCAAAAGAAATGTGTGCTGAATATTATTCTTGTTATTCTTTCTTTCTTTCTTTCTTTTTTTTTTTTTTTTTTTTTTTTTTTGCGGGTCTGGGGATGGAACCCAGAGGCATTTGACCTCCAAGCTATATCCCCTACCCAATTTTTTATTCTCTATTTTGAAACAGGGTCTCACTGAGTTGTGGAGGGCCTAAGTAGCTGAGGCTGTCTTCGAACCGCGATCCTCTGGTCTCAGCCTCCCGAATGCTGGGATTACAAGCGTATGCCACTACGCCCGGCTTCCTTATTATTCTTATTATTACTGTACTGTGGATGGAACCCAGTGGCATTCTACCTCCCAGCTACACCCTCAACCCTATTTTTTATTTGAAACAAGGTCTCACTAAGTTGCAAAAGGTCTCACTAAGTAGCTGAGGCTGTCCTCGAAATTTTTTAATAATAAGACCTGTAGCAGAACATTCAAGGAGTTTATGGATAATGTAATGAATAAATTGTACCAAATTTACAAATGAAATTCTAAAAGGCCACAAGAATACAGAAACTCCAATCACATAAAACAATATGGAAGAACATCACAATGTTGAGAAGAAAAGGGCAGATTTAAAGAAGTAAATACTTGACCGTTTCCTTTATATAAAGTACAAAAGCAGGGTAAAGCCAGGTGCACATGCCTGTAATCCCAGTACTTGGGAGGTTGAGACAGGAGACTTATAGGTTGGAAGGCAGTTTTTGTAACTTAGACTCTTAACCTAATGAGACCCTGTTTAAAAAAAAAATAGGGCTAGGGCAGGTGGGTAGCTCAGATGTAAAATGTCTTTGGGTTCAATCCCCAGTAAAACACACACACACACACACACACACACACACACACACACACACACTTACACACACACACACGTTTAAAGTCTGAATAGTTATGATCTTTGTGAGCTATGACAAAAAGCATAAAGGGCTTTCTGGATTATTGCTAACTTTCTGTTTCCTTTTCTACTAGGGTACAAATTATATGGGAGATACACAGTTTTTAAGAATTTACCAAGCTTAACACAATATGTATATATGAATGATAAATATGTATAAATAAGTTAAAAAGACCTGTCAAGTATGATTTGAGTAACAACTGTTATATTACAAAGAATAAGATTTACTCACATTATCATCAAGTTGAGCTGAGACTCGACAATGTTCAGGATCTGAATCAGTCTTTGTAATTAAAGGAGGCACCTAACATTTAAAAAAGAAAGAATAAATAAATACATTAAAGAAGACAGTGAAAGAACACAACATAATAAATCAAAATGAGTTTTAGCATTTGATTTGTCTTTTGTGCAATATAAAAAGCAAAGTTCAACAATATAGAATTTGAAACCAAATAAAAAATGTTGTTTACTTCATTACTGTTATAGCTAAAGAACGACCCCTGAAGGGGTCATAAATTGGTGTTTGGCGCTGACATAATTGTGTCAAGAGGGTTGGAATTCCAGAAGTGAGCAAGATCCACTGCAATGGGTTTACCTGGAGGGGTACCAGGTAGGCCCATAGGGTATGGCTGGATGGAGAAGGTGGTCTCTAGGGGTGCAGTATTAAGGATTATATAAATGGTTCTTCTTCCCCCTGCTCTTTCTCTTGCTTCTGGCCTCTGTGATGTGAACAATGCCCATGTGCTTTCTCTTCTCCATGCCCTAAGATCTGTGGTCCTCAGCTTCATGTGGACTGAGCCCGAAACCATATAAAAAGTTGTCTTTTCTCTAAGTTATATGATCATATATTTAAATAACTGCCAAGAATGGTGATGAATACAATTACCCAAAGGACTTTTTTTTCCCCTTTAAAAAATATTTGACCAGGAAGGGGAGATTACTTGGTCAAACTCCCATACTTCATATAAGTATTTTAAACCAAGAAAAGTTAAATTTAATTGGAGATCAAATAATAGCAAAACCAGGGAACAAAACTCCAATCTCTCTTTTTCTTAGAACTCCAATCCTTTATTATCATCAAAAGCTCTTAAAAGTACGTTAATACATTTAAATAATTAACCACTTGTTAGATAAATTAAGTAAAAAGGACAGAAAAGCCAATGTTACTTGAAACTCTTTTATCATCATAGCAAGGACCATCAAAATCACCTTTTTTTTTAAGCCTTTGAAGTATTAGTGAGGACAATAATAAGCCTGGGGAAGTTTGATGACTCTTGTACAAAGTCATATGAGTAGTTGGCAAAAGTGGTACTGCCAACAGGTTGTGGTGGCGCACACTTGTAATCCCAGCATCCGGGAAGCTGAGACCTAAGCATTGTGGTTCGTGGACAGCCTCAGCTACTTAGTGAGGTCCCCTGCAAATTAGTGAGATCATGTTTCAAAATAAGGAATAAAAAATCGGGCTGGGGGTGTAGCTTGGAGGTAGATTGCCCCTGAGTTCCATCTCTGATACTGAAAAAAAAAAAAAAAAAAAAAGTGGTACTGCCATACTCTTTTAGTATTAGGATACTTTCTCAGAATTATAAATAAAAATGAAGCATCAGAAAAAGCCTAAGAATAGAAAACTATGATTTACACACATTTTAAGAATTATCTTTCACATCAAAGAACTGTTTTTAATATATGTACACTTTATTCATATATGACTTAACAAGTAGAATACTATAATAGTCTTATGGGTTTTTTAAAAGGCTTTTATTAGACAACCTTAAAAAACGATTTCAAATTATCAAAAGATTAAAAACCAGGAATGCAACAAACTATTTGGTCCAGTACCATTATTATCTGCTAATATAATAAAAAGTTTTCTTGGGAAACTCCTTCATGCCATTACAGACAGTAATACATGGACCCAGAGGCTGACAATTGTGAACTTTTTTTCCATTTGATCTGGTGGTCTCTCTATCATGTGAATCAGGAGAAGTCAGACTGTTTCTTAAGTGAATACTAACTAGTATAACTCATTTGCAAATAGCACTTACTTGTTTGCTAAGGAATTTGTAACATTACAAAATAAAAAATGGCATAACAGAATAACAGTACAAAAATAACTATTAATTTTAAATATTTATTTTAAATGAATTTTAAAACTTTCATAGAAAAGACTGACGAGTGACTGGATATTTAGTGTCCATTTCTGATAAGAATTCATTCTTTATAATTTTTCATTCTTTATGAGACTATGTGTTTGAAGGCACTGGAAAGTAAAATAAGGTAAATCTAATCAAAAGCTCAATGCATCTTAGTTGAATTAAAAATAATTTGCTTTAAACATTATTGAAAGTGTTTTCTTACCTTGAAAAATGATTGTTTTATGTCTTGCCCTAATCTTTCTGACATTTTGCCCATGTTGTCTGACATTTTAGTCATTCCTTCTGCCAGGCTATCCGGAAGGGATTTAACTGCATTTGAAACATTTCTCATAGAATTGCGAAGTGGATTTACAAAAGTGTCCATCTAAGGGAAAAAGATATTATACCATGATTTCACTGCATTATGTTTGTTATTCATCACAGAAGCCCAGGAAAAAAAATGAGCTCAACATAGGAAAGATAAAATAATTGTATTTTAAAAGTATAGAAATGTATTTTAATAAATGTATTTTAAATGTATTCCACTGTATTTTTTGGGGGGGGGTGGTACTGGGGGTAGAACCTAGAGGCTTGCTACCTCCAGGCTATACTCCCAGACATTTTTTATATTTTATTTGGAAACAGGGTCTCACTAAGTTGCTGAAAGCCTCACTAAGTAGCTGAGGCTGGCTTCGAACCCATGCAATACTCCTGTTTCAGCCTCCCAAGCGCGGGGATTACAAACATGCGTCACCACGCCTGGCTTCCACTGTATTTTAAAAGTATAGAAATAATAATAAATTTCTACTTATTTAATCATGTAAATTTCTATTTATTCTAATTATTAACTCTTATTTTGTATCACTCAATTTTTTTAAAAAAAGGTTATTTCGCCTTTTAAGGATCATGAAGAGGTTGAGGAGTCTTTTTTTTTTTTTTGGTGGTACTAGGGTTCCTGGAAGCCTTTCTACCTCTGGGCTACACTCAGACCTATTTTAAACTTTTTTATATTTGGAAACAGGGTCTATTAAACCTGCGCGATCCTCCTGTCTCCACCTCCCAAGTGTCGGGATTACAAGCGTGCGCCACCATGCCCAGGGTGAGGTTGAGGAGTCTTTTAAAAAAAATAATTTTAATATAATTTCAGACTTACAAAAAACTTAAAAATAACTTAGTCAGATCCTGAAAATCCTTCACCCAGCACCCTAACTACTGCTACTATTCCTAAGGACAAACATGTATTCAGAGGTTAATTACGTGTCGGGCATTGTGGTACACAGATAGTATTTCATCTGACTCACTTGGTACTCTAAAATGAGTAATGCAACAAGACGTAACAGGAGTAACATGCTCAAGGTCTCAGCTTGGATGTTGCACAGCAGGGATTTGAACCAAAGGCAGTTTGGTTTCAAAGCTGATGTTCTCATCCACTACACCATATTACTCCACTTGAGCAGTTAGTCATTTACTGTCTTACTTAACCTAGCACTGTATTTGAGGTACAGGTCTTGCATCCTATCTTAAATAAGAATGATTTTACTCAAAACCATAAATGCATTCAGAATGCATTCTAACATTTATCTTATCCTTAAAGTAAAAGATATTTTTTCCTAGTAAAAAACATTACCTCAAGATAATGAAAAGTTTATGATCTAAGGTGAACTTTTCTTAATGTACCATTTCAAAACTTTTTCTTTCTTTTAAGTTTCTGCTGGATTATAAGATAAATGTTAAGATAGGAGTTTCTACAGAGCTAGTACTCATTCCTATCAACAGTATATTTAATAAAGTATAGAAGATATATGGGCTAAAATATACTTCATAAAAATTTTAAGTCTTAAAACACATACAAATCTAAATTTATTTTCATTTAATTATTCATTTATTCAATTATTCAATTATTTATTTATTTATTTATCTATTTATTTATTTATTTATTTATTTATTTTGGTGGTACTGGGGTTCCTGGAAACCCTTCTACTAGCTCCGGGTTACACTCCCAGACCTAATTTTTTTTATACTTTTAAAATTTAGAAACAGGGTCTCTTAAGGCAGCATGGCTGGCTTCGAACCTGTGCAATCCTACTGTCTCTGCACAGGTTCAAAGCCAGCCCCAGATACTTAGTGAGGCTCTCAGCAACTTAGTAAGACCCTGTTTCCAAATAAAATATAAAACAGATCTGGGAGTGTAGCCTGGAAGTAGAAAGCACCTGGGTTCCACCCTCAGTACCACCTAAAAAACAAACAAACAAAAAAAACCAAAAAAACCCCAGACCTTTAAAAAGAAACTCACTGGGAGGCTGAGATAGTAGGATTGTGGTTCGAGGGACAGCGGCCTCAGCTACTTAGTGAGGCCCTCTGCAACTTAGATCTTGTTTCAAAATAAGAAATAAAAAATAGGGCTGGGGGGCCAAATGCCTCTGGGTTCGAGAGAGAGAGAGAGAGAGAGAGAGAGAGAAAGAAGAAGAAGAAGAAGAAGAAGAAGAAGGAGGAGGAGGAGGAGGAGGAGGAGGAGGAGGAGGAGGAGGAGGAGGCGGCGGCGGCGGCGGGGGGGAGGAGGAGGTGGCAGCGGTGGCAGTGGAGAGGGGAAAGAGGGAGGGAGGGAGGGAGGGAGAGAGGGAGAGAGAGAGAGAGAGAGAGAGAGAGAGAGAGAGAGAGAGAGAGAGAGAGAGAGAGAGAAAGAATAAAGACACTCAATGCAATAATTTTCTTACCTTGCGAGCAAAGTCCCCTTTCCCTTTACTGTAGGCTTTGTTCTCAAGGAAATCATACACACAGTGAGCCAAAGCTGGAGATGCTTTCATCATTTCAGGAGTTAATAGTAACTAGTAAATAAAAAAAGGTATCTTAAATAGGTTAGATAATGAAAATTAACTATTTATAACTTCATCTCATAAAATATTAAGAGTGTAAAGAATTTTAACTTCATATTAAAAAAATCCCAATTACTCAAGTTAAAATAAAGTCACCAATAATTGTATTACAATTAAGTCTTCCCATTTGCTATTTTGACTTTCAGTATTTGAGTTGAAAGTTGTCTAACAATATTCACTATGTTATTTTCTGGCTTTCTAATTTATACTAAGAGGATACACATTAGAAAACTGTGCCAGTCACATAATAATGCTACAGTTAACATTAAACAGAAATAGAGTTAACAAAACAGAATGTATAAAAATAATCTAAACAAAACTTGGAAGTGCTATAAAGATACCCCAAACAAAATACTACTTTCACAAGTGCTAATGAACCTAACATTCTAGCTTAGTACCCTCAATGGAACAACAAGTTGTAACATACTGAGTTGATGAGCTAAGATGTATAGAATATGATCACATTTAAAAGATTCATTTATGGCACTAGATTTGGGGAAATATGACAGCCACTTTCTAAATCTTATAAATAACGGATTCAGATTTTAATGGAAATGAAGGTTTTTTTTTTGGTGGTACTGGGGTTCCTGGAAGCCCTTCTACCTCTGGGCTACACTCCCAGACCTATTTTTTACATTTTCATTTTGGAAACAGGGTCTCCTAAGCCAGCACGCGCGGCTGGCTTCGAACCTGTGCGATCCTCCTGTCTCTGTCTCCCAAGCACGGGGATTACAAGCGTGTGCCACTACGCCCGGCCGGAAATGAAGTTTAAAAAAATATCTAAACATTTGACAAGGCTTATACTAATGCTCGTGACATCTGGCTCTTGGCCAAAAGAAGACAAAGGTGAAATAAAGGCAGAGACTTTATTTTTGCTGTCTGTTGAGTATACAAAAATTAAAATTATGGTTATGAACAAACCAAGTCAGTTATAAATATTTAAGAAAGAAAAAATCTTCCAAGCAAAATCTCCAGCATATATTGGTGAAGTTTCACAAAATTCTAAGGCAAGGGTCAACAAACCTTTCCTGTAAAGAGCCATATAGTAATTATTTCAGGCTTTGTGATCTACAGAGTCTCCAGAGCAACTGCTAAATTCTGCTGTTTGTGAAAGCAGCCATAGACAATAGGGGTGGCTCTGCTCTGATAAGCTTTTAGTTAAAACCAGATGATAGGTTGGATGGGATCTGTAGCCTGTGGTTTGCTAATTCCTACTCTAGAAGACAGAGAGCTAAATAATGGACACTCTAAACCTGGGCTTGCTGCCTTATGTCTAACACATGTGGAAACTTTATAAACTATTAACTAATAGAGGAGTTTCATTGTTAGAACTGTAAAGGGATATCTTTATGAGAAATGGCATCTGGGTACATAGGTCTAAAAGCTATTTCTGAGAGTCCTAACAGCTCATGCAATAAAATTTGTGAGACACAGTTTATTATTCCACCAGGGAAAACTGTTATGTCCAGGATAGTCTTTCATATCTATATCTCTATTGAATTATTCTATAGTTTTAGAAGTATTAGAATAATACTGGACCATTGGAGGCAGCTACACACATCTGGGGATAAAAATCTACTAGCTTTCAATTACCATGAAAGCAACTATTTATTGAATTGGAAACATTTAATTGTTTTAGATCTACCATAAAATACCTAAACTTTATAGTGATCTGAAGTGGGTATGCATGTATGTTTTCATCTGAACACTAAATAACAAAAATCTTAACATTGAGTGTTTAGAAAACTCCTAAAGTCATCAACACAGAAATAATGTTTATAGATTCCTGAGCAGATGGCACATCATGTGTGACACTAATCAAAAGTGACTGTTCACTGAGCGTGGTGGCGCACACTTGTAATCCCCGTGCTTGGGAGGCAGGGACAGGAGGATCTCACAGGTTTGAAGCCAGCCTCAGTGGCTTAAGAGACCCTGTTTTCAAATAAAAATATAAAATAGGTCTGGGAGTGTAGCCTGGAGGTAAAAGGGTTTCCAGGAACCTCAGTACCACCAAAAAAATAAAAATAAAAAAGTGATTGTTCGTCCACTATTACAGTAAAAATATTCTATCCCTCCCTCACTTTCTTCCTTGTGCTAGGAATTAAATCCAGGGCTTCATGCATACTATTGCACACCCTTTACTACTGAGCTATACTTCTTGTCCCCATTCTTTAACAAAGAAATCTGCTGTACATATATCTTTTGGTGCCACTGGGGTTCCTGGAAGCCCTTCTACCTCTGGGCTACACTCCCAGACCTTTTTTTTTTATGGTATTGGGGTTCCTGGAAGCCCTTCTACCTCTGGGCTACAATCCCAGACCTATTTTTGGAAACAGGGTCTCTTAAGCCAGCATGGCTGGCTTCGAACCTGCGCGATCCTCCTGTCTCTGCCTCCCAAGTGTGGGAATTAAAAGCATGTGCCACCATGCCCGGCACTGTTATATATTTAAAAATGCATATATAATAAACGCATTTAATAAGCGGAGACTTACCTGCAAATATGCATTTAGGTCTTTTTTCCTCTTTTCTAAGAAATCTCTATCCATATTATTAAAAGTCTTTTTACCAGGAAGCTTCAATATGCTCGACAGATTTTCAAACTATAAGACAAAATGCATTCAATAGGCTTAGTTTGTGTGTGTGTGTGTGTGTGTGTGTGTGTGTGTGTGTGTGTGTGTTTGTGTGTGTGTGTGTGTTGCTGAGGATTGAATACAGGGGCATTTTACCTCCGAGCTACAAAAGAGGGTCTCACTGAGTTGCAAAGGGCCTCACTAACTAGCTGAGGCTGTCTGTGAACCTGTTACCCTTCTGTCTCAGCCTCCTAAATGCTGAGATTACAAGCATGTACCACCATGCTTCGATAAGTCTTAGTTTAAAAAAAAAAAAATGTTCCATGTGACAATTTCTCTCTATGTTTATCAAAATTATCTTCAGGCAACTGCAGAGTACTAAAGAATAATAATAAAATATAAAACATTAACAAAAATGCCCAAAACACAGCTTTATTATAATTAATAATTTTTCAATCAAGAACTGATTGAACATTATCTGCTATAATAGTGTAAGAGCAAAGTCATTTAGCCTGAAATTTCAAGCAGTCTCACTGTTTTTCTAATGTGATACATACTCTTAAGTAAAACAATCATTTTGCTTTCTTTTTCTTTTCTTTTTCTTTTTGTTTTCTTTTTTTGGTTGAACACAGGGGCATTCTACCACCAGGTTGCATCTCCAGCCTTTTTTTTTTTTTGGTGGTGTTGGGGGTGGAACCCAGAGGCTTTCTACCTCCGAGCTATACTCCAAGACCTATTTTAAATATTTTATTTGAAAGCAGGGTCTCACTAAGTAGCCGAGAGCCTCACTAAGTAGCTGAGGCTGGCTTCGAACATGTGAGATCCTCCTGTCTCAGCCTTCCATGTGTGGATATTACAAGCGTGTGTCACCACGTCTGGCTTCATCTCTAGCCTTTTTAATATTTTACTTTTGAAATGGGATCTTGCTACACTGCTGAGGCTGGCATTCCAACCTGTGATTCTGTTTGAGTTTCTCAAGTGCTGAGATTACAGGCATGTCCCTCCATACCAGGTAGTAAAATAAACTTAAAAAACACACACATCTTATTGATTGATTGATTGTGGTAGTGGGGTTCCTGGAAGCCCTTCTATGTCCGGGCTATGCTCCCAGACCTATTTTTTATATTTTTTATTTGGAAACAGGGTCTCTTAAGCCAGCACGGCTGGCTTCGAACCTGCGCGATCCTCCTGTCTCCGCTTCCCAAGCGCGGGGATTACAAGCATGGGCCACTAGGCCCAGCAAACACATCCTTTTTAGATAGCAACAATAATGCGCCTCTAAAAGGAAAACTAATTTCTGTTGCAGAGATTAAAAACAAAAGGAAATAAGGCTTAGCATAAATTTCATCCCCAATTGTAAGATTTTGATGAATTATTAAATGTTATAAAATATATAATGGTTTCTTGGAGCTAAAAGGTGAACAATTCATTGTATGTTACACTTGCAAGGCAAAAGTAATTCTTTTGTTCCAGTCATAGCAAGAAAAACAAAAAATGATAGAAATACTTTACAGAAAAAATACATATAGTGATATTCACAAATTTGAAAGGTCTTCACTGAATATCAAATGCTCAATGGAGAGGACCTGTTTATGAATTAAAAAAAAAAAATTAAGTTAGGGCCTGGTGGCACACGCCTGTAATCTCAGCACTTGGGAGGGTAAGAGAGTAGAATCACAAGTTTAAAGCCAACCTTAACACCTTAGTGAGGGCTAGTTTCAAAATAAAAAATAAAATAGGACTGGTGGTGTCACTCAGAGGTAAAATGCCCAGGGTTCAATCCCCACAATCCCCAGTAAAACACACACACACATACACACACACATACACACACACACACACACACACACACACACACTCTCTTCATGAAAGTAAATTCATTTTTCCAGGTGTTTAATTTCTTGAAATATTACTCATCCACATAATCTTAAGCCACTGACTCAATTTTATAGAATGCATAATTCATTCTGGCTTTATCATGGTCTGAACTGTATTTTCCCAAAATTCTTATCTTCAATAAAACCCTAACCTCTCATACCTTAAAACTGTGACCATACTTGGAGAAAAGGCTTATAAAAAGGTGATTAAATTAAACCAAAGCTTTTAGTATGGACCACAAACCAGTCTGACTGGTGTCTTTATTAAAGGAAATTTGGATATAAAGACACAAGGGATACACATACATAGAGGAAAGGCCATTTGAAGATACAGCAAAAACATAGCCATCTTCAACAAAGGAGGGAAGCCTCAGGAGAAAAAAAAACAAAAAACCTTCTAACACCTGGACCTTGAATTTCTGGCTTCCAGATGTATAGAGAACCAAATTTCTGTTTTATAAGCTACTCAATTTGTGGTATACTGTAATGACAGATAAGCACTAATACAACAAGGCAATATGGTAGCATCAATTAAAACAATAATTTATTCCAGGAACTTTAAAATATTAAAACCCTAAATGTTACAGCAAAACAAAAGTGTCTAGATTATCAAAACAAACCCCTTTGAAAGTTATCTGTCTAGAACAGAAACATATCAACTTTTCTCAAATATTATTATGATAAAAGGAAGAAAGTGGTAAATTTTATTCACCATATAAACTCATCAAAATATCATAAAATGTTTATAAATTATATGAAAGAAATTAAAAATTATATATAGTAAAGCAGTAGGTTACTGTTTTCATATATATATATATATATATATATATATATAATTTTTTTTTGCAGGTTTTGGGGATGGAACCCAGGGGCATTTGACCTCAAAGCTACACCTCCTGCCCTGTTTTTTATTCTTTATTTTGAAACAGGGTCTAAGTTGCAGAGGATCTCACTAAGTAGCTGAGGCTGTCCGTGAACCACGATTCTCTGGTGTCAGCCTCCTGAATGATGGGATTACAAGCTTGTGCCACCATGCCAGGCTAAAATGCTATATTTAAATCATAGACATTCTAAATTCAAGGACTATCTTTCTCCACTAAACATATCAGGTTTAGTTCCTAATAAACAATTAGAATATTTAAGAAGGAGGGTTGAAATTCTGTATTAAGAAAAATTCAAAATTTAATATTGAGGCACGTACTACCTTTACTCCATTATATAACAAATATTTAACATTTACCAGTTAAATCACTAGCATTTACTCTATACATAATAAAGATTTTGTCCAATAAAACAGAAGTACTGCTGGGTGTGGTGGTGCACACTTGTAATCCCTACTCTTGGGAGGCTGAGACAGGAAGGAGGATCACAAGGGTTCAAAGCCAGCCTCAGCTACTTAATGAGGCTCTCAGCAACTTAGTGAGACCCTGTTTCCAAATAAAGTATAAAAAAGGTCTGTGAATATAGCCTGGAGGTAGAAAAGCCCCTGGGTTCCACCCCTAGTACCACACAAAAACAAACAAACAAACAAACAAAAGCCCTCAGTATCAACTACAAGGTATCTTCCTAGAGGGAAAGACTTGTCTTGTTTCAGGTTTTACTTCTCTAGCACTGAGAAGAGTGCCAGGAACACAGGAAAAATTCTTTCTCTCTCTCTCTCTCTCTATATATATATGTATGTATGTATGTATATGTGTATATGTGTATATATGTATATGTGTATATATACATATATAAAATGTATGTATATACACACACACACACACATATATATATACACACACACATATATATATATTACTAAATCAATGGGCCGTTTCTAAGAGCATATAGCATTTTTAATGATTTATTTTTAATTTTAGAAATTTCTAAGTATCAAGTCAGACAATATATTAAAAGGAAATAAACAATAGTTCATGTTTAGACTTGGGGGGGGGAGTGTTAAATAAAATAAAACCTGTTGTAAAATTATTTTACCTTAATTAAGATCTGTATATATTTACATTTATTCATGTCAAAGGTTATGCTATTACCAAATGATGAACTGTCAGTGCATTTTTCTTCCACTGTTTTGAGTTAAAAAAAATAAACTAAAAAGTCAAACAACCTTATTTATAGATGTTTAAGATACTAAAACCCAATTTCCACCAATAAGCTTAATTTTCAATTCCTAAAGCTCTGTAAGTAATATAAATATTTAAGTAAACAGAACTATTGTGATCTTGTAAGAAATACCAAGCCGAAACATATTCACTTCACTCATACTACGCTATAAAAAAAATTGTACTATATCAATTCCATTTAAATTTTGGTGCTGCACTGAAAAGGGAAGTTTCCTTACAGGCTGTCTTATCAGCAAAGTTTTCTTTAAAGGTATGTTCTTCACTTGTATTTGTCAACATACAAACACAATATTTACAGTTTTGGTCTAGAATATTGTGAATTAGGCATTGATATTCCTCTTAGATGAAAAAAAAATTACAACTATAAGCACAAATAGTGCAAATCCCTATTAATCAAATTCCCATTAATTTGCACTAAATAAAACATTATTAGCAATTGAAATTATTTTTAATCATTAAAGTATAGGGATAGGAAGAAAGATATATAAGATGTATGCTTTTAAACTAATTATCAAATACATAACATTTGAAAATATAAAACTTTTATTTCTTTAATTTGGATCAGAATATTCTATCACCTTTGCAAATAAATTAAGATAATAATGAAGATCTACTCAGCAGAAGAACAGATATGTCCACAGTTATTCATTTCCTTATGAATATAATTCAAAATAGTACTATTAACATGGGCTTTGAGCTGGATGTGGTGGTACATGCTTGTAATCCCAGCATTTGGGAGACTGAGACCAGAGGATCACAGTTCATGGACAGCTTCAGCTACTTAGCAAGGCCCCACAACTCAGTGAGACCCTGTTTCAAAAATAAAAAAGACTAAAGCTGGCGTGATGGCGCACGCTTATAATCCTCATGCTTGGGAGGCTGAGACAGGAGGATCGCACAGGTTCGAAGCCAGCCTCAGCCACTTAGTGAGGCTCTCAGCAGCTTAGTGAGACCCTGTTTCCAAATAAAATATAAAAATAGGTCTCGGAGTATAGCCCGGAGGCAGAAAGCCTCTGGGTTCCACTCCCAGTACCACCAAAAAAAAACCAAACAAAACAACAACAAAACAAACATATATATATATATATATATATATATATATATATATATATATATATATATATGTGTGTACTAGTATTGGGAAGAGTTTTCAAAATGTATTAATGTACCAGTATTGGGAAAGATTGCCAATTCTGAAAATTTACCATTTGTACTAAAGAAAGCCAGGACTGTCAGGAAGAAGGGTCTTTTTACATTTCTAAAGAGAAGTAAGAAAAAAGCCAGGAGCCAGGAAAAAGGCTTCTTTACATTTCTAAAGAGAGACAAACTGCCTCAAGGATGGGAGGAAATCCCAGATCCCTGAGAAGCAATTTAACACATGTTGGGAGTGTAACAAAAGGTGTTGAGGTCTGTGCTAGGACAGAGCTGCCTCCCCCCACCAGCCTCTGAGGGGAGGATCCTGCTGGGATGGAGACAGAAGAAAACTGGGCTAGAGATAGGGCAACATATCTACATTATCAAAGGACCTGCAGACTTGGTCAGGATAAGAACACTCAACATGCAGGGTCTTTTGGTAAATTTGAGAACACTCAACATGCAGGGTCTTTGGGTAAATTTGGTAAATTTTGGTAAATTGCCCCCCTGTGCCATCTTCTGGATAGCATGGGGCTGTAATTATCCTCTGTATTTCTATCTTTTTAATAAACTTCTTTAAGTCTTCAGCAACTGTCCAAGCTACGTATATTTATACTTCGCTCAGGACAAGAACCCGCAGTTTTTCGGTTTTTCTGTTTGTGTGGTTGTGTTGGGGGAATTATTTCTCCCCTCACACAATGAATTTCACCGTATCAAAAAAGACTAAAAATAGGGCTGGGGGTGTTGCTCAGAGGTACAATGCCCTGGGTTCCATCCCCAGTACTGCAAAAGAAACAAAACAAAGCAAAACAACAACAAAAACCCATGGGCTTTAGAAACCAATACTTTGTTTTTAATCATTTTTAACTTATTAATATTTTATCTTACTCTATTCACAAAACATTATGAGATTATCAAGATACCAACCATATTTTTCTACTCCCTTAACTAAAAAGATAACTTTCTGATTTCTAAGGTAGGGCAATATCATTTCAGAGCTTTAGTTTACATTTATTATTTTTACTGACTTAATACTACTTGTATCTCTAAAAACCCAAATTAATCAAAGCCTTTCAAAAGATAAAATAAGCCAAGCATGGTGGTGCACATTTGTGATTTCCGCACTTGGGAGGCAGGGATAGGAGGATTGCGCAGGTTCGAAGCCAGACGCGCTGGCTTAAGAGACCTTGTTTCCAAATTTTAAAAAAGTATAAAAATAGGTCTGGGAATGTAGCCTGGAGGTATAAGGGTTTCCAGGAACCCCAGTACCACCAAAAAAATAAAATAAAAGTTAAAATAAATTTTATAGTTCAGCTATTCAAATTCACCTGGTAATATTTTACCTTTTTCCAAGTTGAGAAGATAAAATATTTCATCAAAACAAGGAAAGGGAAGTAAATTCTTTACATTTGTTATCTTTAAGAGTCCTTATAGTTAATTCTATAAAACAAGTGTATTTTATTTAGTAAGAATTAAAACATTTATTTGTTAATGATGAATTTATTTTAGGTTGTGGTTCAAAATAAGTAAAGGAAAGGATCTAGAATTTAAATGTTATGATGTTTAATGATACTACCATATAAAATAATACAGATGTGAGCCGGACGTGGCGGCGCACGCTTGTAATCCCTGCGCTCCGGAGGCGGAGACAGGAGGATTGCGCAGGTTCGAAGCCCATCGCTGGCTTAAAAGACCCTGTTTCTAAATAAAAATATAAAATAGATCTGGGAATGTAGCCCGGAGGTAGAAGGGTTCCATCCCCAGTACCACCAAAATAATAATAATAAAAAATAATAATATAGCTGTGAATTATGCCTCTGAAAAGAAAAATATGAATGTCTTGCAGCAACTTCCATGCCTATTCCAACCAAACACTTCTGCAAAGCATACAAAGGATACACATATACACATTTTCAAATAAGTCAGAAATATACATTCATTTTAGTTTTCAAAGTTTTGTTACTAGTTCATGATGGGCAAAACTAGTTAAAGTCCTCAATCACGGATGTATTAGTTAACTGCTAAAAATCATTCTAATGTTTAAGTGAATCATATAAAAAATCTGTTTTATTTTCTTTGATTAGCTTTAGTCAATAATAATTGTCCTGAGACAAATTTTGAATCAAAACTTGAGTAAAGAAACAATGTAAAGTAAGCAAACTTTAAAAACCGCATTACCTGTTCAGTGATTCTCATGTGGAAGTCATGGAAGTCACTGTAACGACGGTAGGTTTTCCACATCTCCTCACTGTTGAGACTGCGCCGGTGAACAGTGATGGCATATAATGCATATGTCTTGCCATGGTCATTACAAACGCCTGCCACAGCATATGGGTCACAGTCAGCATATACTAGTCATTTAAAATAAAATGAAGAGAAACAAAAAGACACAAAAAAGGAGGAAGATGAAGAACAGAAACAAACAAAAAAGACATGAAATGAATTTGAAATGACAGACTGAGACAAAGGATGTTACCAAAGGATAAAAGAGTCCTTTCCTCTATACTAACATGTATAAAGCATTACAAACATTGACAATAATATGAAGTAAACAAAGTATATGACAACATTACCAACCACAAATGATATCTACTTTGGATTAACTTTTCAACCACTTTTACCTACTATGAATGATGTTACCAGAGTGTCACCTCAGAGTGCATTTAGCATTAGAGTGTCTTAAACGTAATAGAGGAGAAACAGCTGAAAAAAACCCTTTTATACTAGTTTTCACTATTTTGTTGTATTTAAATTAGTATCTTTCCAACTAAACAGCAAAGGCCACAGGCCAAAAGTCACTCCCTTGTGTGTGTGTTGAACTGGGGACTAAATCCAGAAATACTCTGCCTAAATCCCAAGGCCCTCTGTCCCTGACCTTTTAATTTTATTTTGAAATAAGGTCTTGCTTGCCCAGGTTGGCCTAGGACATGTTATCCTCTTGCTTTGACCTTCCAAGTAGTTGGGATTACAGCGGCACATACCACCGCTCCAGGATCTTAGTAATATTAACATATTTTAAGTTCTAGAAGTAGACTTTAGTCATCTTGCTCTGCACAGATGCTTTATACTGTCTGTTACCTCTTACAAGCAACTTTCTTTTAGAGACTCTTACAGATAAAATAGTAAAACCCTTGCTCATCACATGGGAGAATCACCATTTCTAAACAGAGCTGTCATGGCAACATGAGAATGGCTTTATCAGCTGTGTCCAAAATAAGTTTGGAAAAGGAAAATGGAAAGCAGAGGTCACCTGGGGAGCTAACCACAACCAATTATAAGTTAACAAGAACAAGAACAGCAAGCAACAGACAAAGAGGAAGAGAGCAATAAAAGAAAACATTCTAAAAGAGAATAATCAATATTTGTCACAAGTTGCCAAGCAGAAAGATTACCCAGATTACCCAAAAACATACACAAAGAAAAGAATAATGAGACTTTTAAAAAATGCAAAAGAGCCAGGTGTGGTGGCACATGTCTGTAATCCCAGCATTTGGGAGGCTGAGACAGGAGGACTGCACAGGTTCAAAGCCAGCCTTAGCTACTTAGTGAGGCCCTTTGCAATTCAGGAGAGCTTGTTTCAAAAATAAAAGAATGAAAAATAGGGCTGGGGTGTCACTCGGAGTTTGAATGCCCAGTACTGCAAAAAAAAAAAAAAAAAAAAAGAAAGAAAAAAAAAAAGAAAAAGGAAGAAAGGTAATTTGATTTTAAAAGAAGACAATGAGAAGCCAAGTGCAGTGGTGCTAGCTTATAATTCCAGTACTTGAGAAGCTGAGACATGAGGATCACAGGTTCATGGCCAGCTTCAGCTACCTGTGAAGGCCCTCTGCAATTTAGTGAGATCCTGTTTCAAATAAAAAATGGGGCAGAGGGTATAGCTCGGAGGCAGAATGCTGGAGTTCAATCCCCAGTACCCCAAAAAAAAAAAAAAAGGGAGATAATAAGGCTACAGATATAAATTATGAGAAGGTTTTGTGTTCATTTGGTCAAGCTACTCATCATAGGTTAATATTACACCATTTGTTATTTGTTATTAATTCATAATTAGGTAAGGAACTGGAACTAGAATGTAAACTAACCTTCTCACTAGTCACATTATTTACTTTGCCAAATATTTTTTTTTCTTTACAGTAAAATTTGTCAATAAGTAGACACTAGAGTTTAAGGACCACTCTGAGTAACACTGCAATGGGCCATAAATCCTTACTTCGATAATAGTAGTTAAGGACATGAGATCAAGAATCAAATGGAAAAATAAATATTTATTGAACACTTATATATGATGGCTATCATATATAATTATTAATGTAATTAGCCCCATAAGCACCTTATGAAGTATGCATATTATTATTATTACATTTAACAGATGAGCAAATTGCAGTTCCGAGAAGAAAGAACACCTATTAAGCAGCAGAACAAATCCTGAACCCAGGCCATCCAGTCAGAAAGTTGTGCTCTTAATCATAATACTATGCTGTCTTTTCAGTATTTATATATAAGATTGGGTCTGACAGATAAACAATGAATTTAAAATGCCTAGCATGTTACCATTCATTTTAAGAAGCTAATAAATTCTTGTTGAATAGATGAGCACCTAGACAAAGCAGCCAGAAAATAAGAGCCCTCAGAAAAAAAGAAATATTAACATTAGAAAAAGTTTAAGATCTCTAAAAAATAAAAATACTAAACATCTGCATCTTAATGAAGACTTTCACAAGTTAACAAAGAATATAGAAATTTTTTAAAGAATTTTTTTAATTTATGGAAGGACAAACTGAGACAACTGTAGCAAAAGCTAGGAAAGAAAACAGTAAGACCTCAGCTTTTATTGGCAATGGTGTTATCTAATGACCTTAAAGAGTAGAGTAATCCATGTACCAACTATACATAAAAAATAAAGGAACAACTGAGTCAGTAATTATAGATACTAATTCTAGAAGAGTGTCAGGGATGAGAATGCTAAGCTCCAGCTCCAGTGAGAAACAAAACTTTTATTTTATTTATTCTTTTGGTGGTACTGGGGTTCCTGGAAGCCCTTCTACCTCTGGGCTACACTCCCAGACCTATTTTTACATTTTTATTTGGAAACAGGGTCTCCTAAGCCAGCACACGCGGCTGGCTTCGAACCTGCGCGATCCTCCTATCTCTGCCTCCCAAACGTGGGGATTACAAGCGTGCGCCACCACGCCCGGCAACAACAAAACTCTTTTAAAAACTGCATCTTTGCCGGGCGTGGTGGCGCACGCTTGTAATCCCTGCGCTTGGGAGGCAGAGACAGGAGGATCGCGCTGGTTCGATGCCAGCCGCGCTGGCTTAAGAGACCCTGTTTCCAAATAAAAATGTAAAATAGGTCTGGGAGTGTAGCCCGGAGAAGGGTTTCCAGGAACCCCAGTACCACCAACCCCCCCCCCAAAAAAAAACAACAAAAAACCCCAAACAAACAAAAAACCCTGCATCTTATTTTTTTAAATCTACAGTTATACTATAAAATCTCTTTTCAGTACCTTAAATGCAAGCATGAACCTGAAATGAGGTATATACCTTAACAGGTTTACATTTCATTAAGTAATATGTCAAACACATTCCTATATTTTAGAAAGAGTGAGAAGCCAGATAAAAAAAGCTAATACTAACATTAATAACTTAATCTAATGTTAGAAATTGATTATTTTCAGGGTATACTAACAATTCTGTACATATTGCTAGGTAATCACAAAGTCCTAGATGCTTCTCCACTCATTCAAGTATTTACTGAACTCCTGCAAACTTGTATACCTTCAGGCTTCATTTACTCCCGCTATCTAGTGTGACTTTGGGGGTATGAAAGTAAATACTAAAGTGAACTCTGCCCAGAAGAGTTTTATAAGAATTATGCAAGTTACTATCAGCCAGACTCAAGTACAAAGAGAAAAATACTGGTTCTAGAGCTTATTAGAAGTGCCAAAATACTTAGAATACAAGCATTTTCAAATATTAATAGTGACCATCTTAGAAGAAAGTATATATAAACAAACACAACTAAAGATCATAGAATTTAATGAAGAACATGCTGCAGAAAAAAATAGAACTTAAAAATATGACTGTAAAACAAAAAATCATTTGTAAAAATAAATATGGAAAATAACATGGTATTTAATAAACAAGAATTTTAAAAAATAATTACGCTGCAAGGTCTCTTACCAGTGTCTGAAATGTAAGCATGAAGTTGTGCTGAGTCATCAGAAGATACACTTGAAAGGTCATCTAAAGACTGGAATAAAAGTATCAGGAAACAAACTTTTAAGTTTAGAGGAAAAAAAGCATTAAAGAAGTTTACCTCAGATATACATTATACATATTCTTATGCAAGCAAACTAGGTTATTTGTAGTCCCACAGTCCCATATACAATACTCTCCCCATTTATACTAACTAGAGAGGGAAAAACCAAGACTAAGAAACTATAGAATAAAACCCAAGACTAAGAAACTATAGAAAAGCCAAGACTAAGAAACTATAGAATAAAATAAATATAAAATTATATATATATATAAAATTTTATTTTATAGATAAACAAAATTTATCTACAGAACAAAAATAATTTATAATATAAATTATATAATTTGATTACCAAATTATTACCAATAATATATAATACATCATATTTCTTCTTTATTGCTTATACTATAACTTGTATAGTATGGCTATACTATAACTTGCTACTTTTCAATTATATTCAATATATGGCAAAAAGTAACTCGGTAAAATCAGATATATTCTTAACGTTTTAATTTTAAAATATTGAAATATATTATTGCTTTGTATTATTTAACTTAAAACTTTTGTTAATATAAAAACAACAGTGTCAGTTGATTTGGATTTATTAGCCATGAAATGAAAATAGTACCTATATCATTGGTTTATGTGAGAATTAAATAAAAAGACATCTAAAATACTTAGAAAGCTGCTTATCACAGCAACTACTTATTAAATGAAGTGAATACACAAATTAAGATTTCCATTTGTAAAATTTCTGATACCTATAATTAAAAATTAATATAATTTTCAAAATAATTTTACAAGTATTACTGATCAATCATGAGCATTTTATAACTATGGCCTCTGAGTCTTAATTTAAAAAATGTGAGCCAGGCATGGTGGCTCACGTATGTACTCCCAGCATTTGGGAGGCTGAGACCAGAGGATCGCGGTTTGCGGACAGCCTCAGCTACTTAGTGAGGCCCTCTACAACTCAGTGAGACCCTGTTTCAAAATAGAGAATAAAAAATTGGGTAGGGGATATAGCTTGGAGGTCAAATGCCTCTGGGTTCCATCCCCAAACCCACAAAATAAATAAAACAAATAAATAAAAAATGTTTTACTACACAAAGGTATACCCATACATAAATAGAAAAAAATATAATCATTTAATGGAAGGCAAACTAGGTAGAAAAAGAGTTAACACAGCAGCCTAAAACTGTTCTGTTTAAAAGAACAATTTGTAAGGTTGCCCCTTAGAAGGCATTTGGGAGTGTGTATTTAAGGAAGGCTCCTAGTAACTAACTGGCCTGGGTGAGTTTACTGTTCCTAGAAGTGCTTATACAATGTGTTTATGCTGAACACTTTCCATTTGTCTGGGTCTGGAATCTGATATTGCAGTGGACACAGCATGTACCATGTCATCTGCCTCCAATAAAAATCTATGTACTTAATATCAATGCATTTTCCTAGTGGCATCACGTTTTTTATCACTACTCATTTCTTGGGAAATTAAGTACATTCTGTGTGACTCCCCTGGGGAAAAACTTTTGGAAGCTTATGTCTGGTTTCCTTCCAACTTTTCCCCTCTGTACCTTTTCACTTTGCTGATTTTGCTTTCTATCCTTGAACTGTAACAAATTCTGGCTATAATTATGGAGTATGCTGTGTCTTATGAATATTCTTAGCAAATTAATACACCTGGGAATGGTCTGGGGGATCACTAACATAGAGATATAATTCAGATATAATTCGTACTTTAAAAAGCCCTAATATACTAATTAAGAAAAGTGCACCAATAAAAAAAATTAAAAGTCACCTCAATGACTTTAAATGCAACATAAAGCCATTTAAATTCAAGTAAAATATAGTCTATGAAAAAAGTCTATTGTTGAGATAAGTTTATAATTCCATAGAGATAATCCATAGGCCTAATCAAATAGCAGAATTATTAAGTTAAATTAGGTGCAGTCCAGGATTCAGCAATGATTCCTTAAGAGATATTAGCTAAATATCAACTCTTTCTTGTATATCAGTTTTCCTAATGGTAAATGGTATTAAAAAATACCTACTCTGCATATTTGTCAGGATACAATGTAAATGAAAGTATTTTTTTTTTTTTTAAATGGGGAGCTGGGCGTGGTGGCGCATGCTTGTAATCCCAGCATTCAGGAGGCTGAGACAGAAGTATCACAGGTTGGTGGTTCGTGGACATCCTCAGCTACTTAGTGAGACTCAGTTTCAAATGAAAGAATAAACACTAGGGCAGGAGGTGTAGCTTGGAGGTTGAATGCCCCTAGGTTCAATCCCCAGTTCTATAAAAACAAATAAACAAAAAACTAGCACAGGAAACATAAAACATAAATTATTTAAAAATCAAAACATTATTAATAATGGTAATCTTTCCTTGTCATTTTCATTTTATAATCATGATGGCATTTCATACTATAAAACCCTAAGTTGTTAAAAGATTTTGGGTCAGCATATTTAAAACATTAATAACACAATTTTCATTATATAAAATAAAAATACGATTAAAATGTCTCTTAAAATTAATTATTAATGAGAACAAACAAATAAGACCTAGAAAATTTCAAGTAGGAAATTATAATTACAAAATAATATAAACTTCAGAACTATATCTGAATTTGAACTGTAAATACTGATGAGAAAAGAGTGATTGCAAAATAAGTACAGTAATACTGCCCTGAAATAAAACACAATCTACAAAAGAAACTTTTTCTAGAGGGATGGAGTAGAACAATAGAGACATTCTACCTCTGAGCTACACTTTCAGCCCTGGTCTTTTATTTTGAAACAGGGTCTCACTAAGTAACCACTCTGGCTTTAAAACTGTGATACCCTGTCTTAACATTACTAAAAATGATAGGAATTATTTAATTCACAATCTCAGTTGCACAATGAGAAATATACCAAAGAAGCATTCTTATTGCTTCTTTGTTGAATATATTGTAATGAACCACCACAATTTCTTTTATAATTCTAAATTGTTACGGTGAAATATGTTCGATGTATGAGGGGAGAAATAATTTCCCCAACAAAACCACACAAAGAAAAAAAGTGCAGGTTCTTGTCCTGAGCTAAGGATAAGTATACATAGCTCGGGCACTTGCTGAAGATTTAAAGAAGTTTATTAAAAAGATAGAAATACACAAGACAGTTAAAGGTCCATGCCATTCAGAAATGGCATGGCAGGGGGCGACTTGAGCGAATACACCAAAAGACCCCTGCATGCTGAGTGTTCTTATCCTGACCAAGTCTGTGGCAGGTCCTTTGATATGTAGATATGCTGCTCTAACTGTAGCCCAGTTTCCTGCTGTCTCCATCCCAGCTGGATCTGCCCCTTGGAGGCAGGGGGGGGCAACCCTATCTTGGGCACAGACCTCCACACCTTTTGTTACCCTCCCAAGATGTGTTAAGTTGCTTCTCTGGGATCTGGGATTTCCTCCCATCCTTGAGGCAGTTTGTCTCTCTTTAGAAATGTAAAGAGGCCCTTCTTCCTGACACTCCAGGCTTTCTTTAGTATAAACGATATAATTTTCAAAATTGAAAATCTTTCCCAATACTGGTACATT
Organism: Muscardinus avellanarius; assembly: GCF_963383645.1. Classification (NCBI taxonomy): domain Eukaryota; kingdom Metazoa; phylum Chordata; class Mammalia; order Rodentia; family Gliridae; genus Muscardinus; species Muscardinus avellanarius. The sequence continues at coordinate 33,499,172 of NC_137795.1, read as the reverse complement.
AATACATTTTGAAACATCTTCCCAATACTGGTACATAAATTACTTTTAAAATGCAGCTCACTAAAATTTGTATATGTATTAAAATTTGTATATGTATTAAAATTTGTATATGTATTAAAAAAAGAAATAATACTTTAGTTACTTTAAAAAGCCCAAATTTAACAAATTTATGGAAATCAAATATATTGCAAGTCTCTGACCTCAAATGTGACTACAAACATGAATATTAGAAAATTTCAAACTAAGAAAAAGTTTACTCACATTTGGTAACTTTTCTGGTAAAATTAAATCATGCTCTAGGAGCAATTTCTTTTTTGTTATTAACACTTCAGTATATAAATAGTAAATAATAATGATGCCAAATAATTTTGGCAAACACTTAAAAAGTTACAAAGAATCTGACATACTACTCTGGCTGATTTACTTAAGTGTTCTGAAGATTATACTTTATATAGTGAGAGAATATTCACTCAATAAGGATATTTTAGAAATAAATGTAGCAGTAGAGTTGACAATATCATAGAATTCTAAACAATTTAGCTATTACAAAAGGTTTAAAAGGTAAAACATGTGGAAGGAAAAACAATGCAAACATCCTTCTCTGTTTCCCAACTTCTCCATTCAAGGTCTGAATTGAAAACTTCATAGAATATGAATTATTTCTTTCTAACAGAATTTCAGAAAGTAAGTTTCCTTCCTTGCCTTCCAGGCAAGGCAGACTTATAGCAGCAGAGCTGTTCATTATGTCACACTACATTCTCAACTATATGAAATTACATTGACAATGTACATAGTAAAAACGTCATTATTTTCTTACACATACACACACACAGAGACACACACACACACACACACACATACACATACTTTTATTGGTACATTGTAATTACACATCATAATGGGTTTAAAGTCATACAAACAAATATGCACCCAGGTCTCAGTGTGTTTCTCTCTTCAGGTCTTACCCCAAAAACATAATTTTTAAACCTCTAGTTACAAAGTACAGTTGCTGTAAAGCTAGGAAGAAAATAAACTTTTTACAGTGACTTAGACTTGTTTTTGTGTAGATTTTAAGAAACAGAAGTTTATAGTTATCCCAACTAGTTTTACATTTCTTTTTGAGATATGAGAAGATAAAACTGATTCTAGTGATTTAAATATAAATATTGGAAACAAAAGTAATAAAAGCAATTCCTTTATAAAATAAAAATGCAATTATGCAGTTGTAACCTACAGCCATTTCTTTAAAATATATATTTTTAAAGTGTTAATTAATACACAGATATTTTACATAATGAACTTAACATTTTCTTAGAAGCATATTAATACTGTATAATACTAAAAGAACAATTTGGGGGCTCTGAATAGATTACTTATATACAAATGTCAAAGCTGAGTCAATTTATTTTAAAGTCATTTTAATAATTAAAGTACCAATAATAGTGCTTACCAAATTTATGCTTCCGGTAGGAGACCCATTAAAAGATTCTATCAGAGAGAAATTCAAATTAATATCAATAAAAAAGAAAAAAAAAGCTTCTGAACTGTTGCTTTATTTAAGGTTCAAACGAGATAAACTAAGATATAACAGAATACTAAGAAATATTTGTGTTATGCTCCCAAACATCAAATCTCTCAAGTCCCAAATTTTGAAACCAACCAGGCATTTAAATGAAAATATATATGTACCATGTACAAGACAGTTGTCCAAAACCAAAAAGCATTCATGTACAAGAGGCAATTATTACATATTTAATTTTTTCATAGCATCATATCAAGTTGTCCAACACAATGTAAGCAAAAGGAAAATATTGTATTACCCATCAGAAAATATCAGCACAAGCTGGGTGTGGTGACACACACTTGTAATCCCAGTGCTTGGGAGGCTGAGATAGGAGGGTCGCACAGGTTCGAGGCAGCCTCAGCTACTTAGTGAGGCTCTCAGCAACTTAGTGAGACTCTGTTTCCAAATAAAGTATACAATAAGGTCTGGGAGTATAGCCCAGAAGTAGAAAAGCCCATGGGTTCCACCCCCAGTACCACAAAAAAAAAAAAAAAGAAAGAAAATGTCAGCACTGTTTTGTTATTTCTCTCTCAAAGGATTAAAAAATACTACAAATAAATTTATTAGTTTAAGGGAAAGGCTGTTTTCTAATGTACCAAATCTACTTGGTAGCCAGGCATGGTGTCCTATGCTTGTAATCCCAGGATTTGGGAGGCTGAGACAGGAGGATCACAGTTCATGGCCAGCCTCAGTTACTTAGGTGAGGCCCTTTGCAACTCTGAGACCCTTTTTCAAAATAAAGAATAAAAAATAGGGCTGTGGTGTAGCTCGGAGTAGAATGCCCCTGGGTTCCATCCCCAGTACCACACACACACACACACACACACACACACACACACACACACACACACAGAGGGCTGGTTGTGCCTCAGAGATAGAATGTCCCGAGGTTCCATCCCTAGCCCCCCCCCCCCCCCCCCGCCAACAAATCTACTTGGTAGATTTGGTTTTACAACATTGGAAGTCTACTTTTGTTTTTATAGTACTAGGGATGGTACCCAGAGGCATTCTACCTCAAAGCTATAACCCTAGGCTGTTTTGGGGGGGTTTTATTTTATTTTGTTTGAAACAAGGTCTCTTTAGATTGCAGAGAGTCTTGCAAATTTGCGAAGGCAAGTCTTGAACCCTCAATCCTTCTGTCTCAGCCTTCTAAGTACTGGGATTACAGGTGTGTCCCACGGTTCCACTAGGCTGAAGTCTAAAAATTCTTAAGTCAATATATAATAATCCATAGCCACGTGTGGTGATGCATCCATGTAAACACAGTACATGGGAGGCTGAGACAGGAAGACGGCAGGTTTGAGAACAACCTCAGCAAGTAGTGAGACTTTCATCAACCTAGTGAGACCCTGTCTCAAAATAAAAATTAAAAATAGGGCTGGGAATGTAGCTTGGAGTTAGAATGCCTCTAAGTATAATCCTCAGTACACACACACACACACACACACACACACACACACAAAATAAAAACATATATGAATGTACATATATAATGTATAATAAATTTTTATATAAATATTTGTATATAATATAAAATATATGATATAATATATTTAATATACATATATTTAGTGGCAATTAACAGTCTGGAGATATATAAAAACATATGCAATGGCATTTAATTAAGTAACAAAAAAATTAATTTTAAAAATAAATGTGAAGAGCCGGACGTGGTGGCTCACACTTGTAATCCCCGCGCTTGGGAGGCAGAGACAGGAGGATCACGCTGGTTTGGAGCCAGCTGCACGCACTGGCTTAGGATACCCTGTTTCCAAATAAAAAAATAGGTCTGGGAGTGTAGCCCAGAGGTAGAAGGGCTTCCAGGAACCCCAGTACCATAAATAAATAAATAAATAAATAAATAAATAAATAAATAAATAAATGTGAAGAGAATATGTCAATTAAAGACTATTTACTATCAAGCAATAATCTTTTCCTTCAGGGTTTATTTTATATCTAAAGAAATTAAGTAATCAGTTAAAAAAACCTATGGTGTTTTGTTGTTGTTTTTTGCAGTTCTATGAATTAAAATCAGGGGTCTTCTACCACTGAGCTACATCCTCAGCCCTTATAAATTTTTATTTTGGAACAGGATTTCACTAAGTTGCAGAAGCTGGTCTTGAATTTGTGATCCTCCTGCCTCAGCCTCCCAAGTAGATGGGATTGAGACATGCACAACCAAGCCCAACCTATTTATTTATTTATTATTTATTTATTGTGGGTTTGGGAATGGAACCCAGGGGCATTTGACCTCTGAGCTATACCCCCCTCCCTATTTTTTATTCTTTATTTTGAAACAGGGTCTCAATAAGTTGTAGAGGTCCTCACTAAGTAGCTGAGGCTGTCCGCGAACCGCAATCCTCCAGTCTCAGTCTCCTGAATGCTGGGATTATAAGTGTGCGCCACCATGCCCGGCTCCCAACCTATTTAAAATTATGTATGATTCCTAGCCTTTTTCGAAATTATGTCTAAAGTAGAAAGAGGACCTAGGTCCAATACTTCAACATATAGGCACTGGTAAAAATATTCTCAACAAGTCTTCAAAGGCACAAGAAATTAAAAGGAGGATTACACATAGGGTTGCAGTAAACTGAAGAGATTCTGTGTCCCAAAGGAAACTATCAAGAACCTCAACAGAGAGCCCACAGAATGAAAGAAAATTTCTTCCAACTACTTGTCTAATAGAAGACTAATATCTACAATATAAAGATAACTCAAGAAACTCACTGCTAAGAAAACAAATAATACAATAAAAAATGGGCAAGGGAACTAAATAGACACTTTGCAAAAGAAGAAACACAAATGGCCAATAAAGGTGTGAAATATGTTATTTTTCACATTGCTAATGGCATTAGCAATCAGAGAGATGCAAATCAAGACTACTCTAAAATTTCACCTAACTCCAATTAGAATGGTAATAATTAAAAAAACACAACAACAAATGCTGGCCAGGGTGTGGAGAAGTGTGAACTCTTAATACATTGTTGGTGGGACTGCAAATTAGTACAACCTCTTTGTAAAACAGTATGAAGGATCTTTAGAAGAACAGGAATGAACCTACCGTTTGATTCAGCAATACCACTTTTTCTACCCAAAAGAATGGAAACTAAACTATCAAACTAATGCATGTGTATCTATGCTCATAGCCACACAATTCAAAATGGCCAAACTATGGAATCAGACAAGATGTCCATCAATAGATGAATGGATTAAAAATATGGGATATATACACAATGGGATTTTACTCGGCCATAAAGAACAACAAAATTATTTCATTTGTAAGGAAACAGATGGAACTGGAGAACATTATGCTAAGTGAGATTAGTCAGTCACAAAAAGTAAAAAATCAGATGTTCTCCCTAATATGTGGAAGCTGGGGGAAATGGGTCATAGGAAGAAGAAACCTTAGATGAGTAAAGAAGGTGACCTGAGGGAGATGAAAAGGGGGAAGAAGGAAACTCTCTAAGACATATAATGTACCTTCACAAATATATCAATCACTAAACAGAACATGAGAAGGAGGGAGGGGGAGAGAATAGGGTGAGAATTGGAGAAGACCTAAATATATATATGAGGATATATAGATGGGGGAGATATAGAGACAGAGAGAGAGAGAAAATGTGTGTGTGTGTGTGTGTGTGTGTGTGTGTATGTGTTATTTCTCCAAATGAGTCTTTAAAAGCAAGATTGTATTACATCTACAAAGAAATACTGCCTTTCATCTTAAAGAACTTTAAATATCCACAAATATTTCTTGGTTTCTAAAACCTTTGGTCAAAAAAGACAAATGGAAAATTTCATCTACAATTATCTTTTGTTTTGTAGACAAGTCAGAACTAAAATAAGCAAATAAATGGTCACCATCCTTCTAATTCAATTATATGACTTCTACCAATTCTGTGGTCTGCCAACCTCTTAAATCCTCCCATCATAAACATGTCAGTTGGAAAATTCAGGAACAAATTAAGGCATATAATTTAGGCAGTTACATTTCCTGATCAACAAAAGGATTTTAAAAATACAGTCTATTTCCTAAAGACAGTAAAGGAAGAAACTCTCACTAGTTGAGTATCCTTAACCTAAAAGTCTAAAATTCATAATACTCCAAAATCCACAACTGAGCTAGACATGACACTCAAAAAGTTTTAGACTTTGAAGTATTTTGGATTTTAGATAAATTCTATGCAATTGCAAAATCTGAAAAATTCTGAACTTAATAAATTATTGTCCAAAGTGTTTTGGATTGGGAATACTCAACCTATTCTTTTAAAATAATTTAAAGCAGATCTAGGTAAGGAGAATAATCATAAATAAAAAGAAAGAAGAGTATAAGGAAAGGAGGAAGGAGAGAGAATGCACAAGCAAGTCACCTAACTATCCATCTACTTAACTTTGTTTAAATAAAAATGAAATTTCTTTTTTAGCAAAAAAAATTACCAGAGGACAGATGACAAGATGTGGCTCATTCATTTTAGGCTTAATTATAGAATATATTTTTTTATGTCAGCTACACAGTAATATCTGATTAGATAATTATTTCAGAATGTCTAAAAAGTTGTCAAGATTTAAGAAAGTTTAAAGTATTTGTGGACTTTTGAGAAGCTTAATTTTAAGTAATAAAAACTAAAAATAAAACAAAATGTGAATTACTTTTCTTATAATCTGATAAAAGGAAGAAAATCTGAAGAATTGCTATCTGAAAGTTATACCTATGGCCAGGAACTTAAATAATAAAAAGACAATAAGGCTGTTATTTTTAATAATAATGTTTCATATGATTACCTATCAACTCCATATACTTTGTAAAAATGCTTTCCAAAAGAGGATAACTTCTCAATATAAATGAAAAGAAACTCATCAATTAGGAAACAGAATGTTAAAAAGCAATGTCCTAGAAAGACATTAATCAATGATTCAAATTTTAGAGATTATTAAATGATTGATATATATAAAGCAAGCACATTTATTTTAAAGCAAAACCAGATAAAAATTATTTCTTTTCTTTTTTTTTTTTTTGTGGTACTGGGGTTCCTAGAAGCCCTTCTTCCTCCGGGCTACACTCCCAGACCTATTTTATATTTTTGAAACAGGGTCTCTTACGCCAGCACGGCTGGCTTCGAACCTGCGCGATCCTCCTGTCTCCGCCTCCCAAGCGCGGGGATTACAAGCGTGCGCCACCACGCCCGGCTGATAAAAATTATTTCTAATCTAATTTATGTTGAAAGATATATGAGGTTTAGAGAAATTTAAGATGGTTTAATAGTTCAATTATACAAAAGACTGGCTGGAGAGATATGAATGAAAACTAAAAGTCAATTTAAATGATGTTGGAAGTATTCTTGTACTTTGGGATAAAAAAATAATACCCAGAAAAAGTACTGTCACTATCACCATTTTAAATCACATAACTACTTAGAAGCTCAAACAAGAATTGATTTTGACTTAATTTATCTTTTTTATTATGGGTTATATAGCAAATCCACCTCACATTATAATCCCATTATAAAATATGAAGATTATTTTACAGTATACTTACTACCAAAAGGGAAGCTGCTATAAAAAGTTGAATGACCCACCTCAAGAAAACATTCTTTTTTAAGAATTCAAGACTTCTGCAGTTATATTGTTATTAAATCCTCAATGTTTTAATATAATTTGGCAACTAAACTTTGTCATTCATTTATAGATTTTCAAATATATTACTTTGTATTTGGGCTTTAATAACTTTTTAGAAATCTCATTTAAAAGGTTCTTTTGGTAATTAGAATATAAGGGATAAACATACACACACAAAATATGCATAACCTTACCTCCATCACCATCATCGGATCCTCTAAAACTAGGATCTTTTAACATGTCCAGCTCAGCTAACATGCGTACATACAGTGCATTCTGTCTGAAGGAAGGATAAAATCTTTCATCTCGTAGCATCAATTCATATACCTTGTTGAAATAAACCAAGATTTTAAAATAATTAAGTATGTGGTGATTTTAACAAAAGACTTCCCCAAAAGCTACATTTATGTCTTGCTTATATAACATATGTTACAAGATGTCAACAATAAGACTCACAACTAATGATCTCATTCTGTCAGTTACAATGACACTGAAAGGGGTCCTACTGCAACATGAGTCACATGTAATACATTATCTATAATGTTCTAGTAAACAGTGTTCTAATAAACAAGTATACTCAAGGGCTCAAGGCTAAAATTAAGATTAATTTGCAAAGCATCTTATTTATACATCATCAATTCATCAAATTCCAAGACTGGAATATCTTGCTCTTCAATCAGACTCAAACAAACAAACATATAAGGATTTTCCTCAATGGGCAATTAGAGAAAAAAATTAAAGAATTTGGTTTACATATTTGGAAATGAAAGGTATTACTCAACTTTTTAAAATGTCTCAGTCTGTTTTTAAAAACCTAGTTACAAGCACATAGAAATATATATTTGTTTCAAGAAAGATAAAATAGAAAATACCTTTCTTTGAATGTCATCAAAAATTTCAGGAGTTGGATCTTCATGATTCAAAGTATCTGCTAATTTTGCTACTAAATAGTCATCAACAGTAACTCTTGGAGATGCCTAACAAACAGAAAAAATAACAGATTAATCACTGAAATTTCTAGCTTCATTTTAATAATAAAAGAATTAATAATAAGTCATATTAAAATAACTGGCAGGTAAGAATGACTGTTTTGTAAATGACAAGTTGACATTTAAGAAAGATGAAATACAACTAGTCATCCCTTCATCAAATACTATGTAGGAAACTGGTAGATAAACATAAATTTAAATCTTCATTTTTTTTATTAAGCAAGTTACCTGTTACTAAGCCTCACTCCATCTATAAAATGGAGAGAGCACTTTGTAAGGTTAAGATTATTGTTAAGGATTAGCCAGTGTGGTGGTACATTCTTATAATTCTGGTACTTGGGAGGGTGAGAGAGAAGGATCCCAGGTTCCAAGACAGGCCACAGTAACTTAGTGAGACCCTATTTCAAAATAAAAAGTAAAAAGGGCTAGGGTACAGCTCAAAGGTAGAACACATTTGGGTTCAAACAGTAGTACCCTGGAAAAACAAAAGATTATTTTTAAGAGATATCTACATAAGACAGACCACAGTGCCTGGCACATGGGAAACACTGTCACTAGGCATTAAATCAGTGTTTAAGCATTCAGTAGTACTAAGTATATATTGTTTGTCAAAAGAATAAGCCATTTGACTTGTCACCAATAAAATCCTTTGAGTAGCCTTTAAAAGAGATTACCAGTATCCTTACCAGTATGCCTTTATAGCCATGCTACAATAAAGTTTCACTGTGACACAGGAGGGAAATAAATCTATAAAAAATCAATTTGTTCCAAAAACAAATGTGAATTCATTTCCAAGTGCTGTGTGCATGTATGTCACTGTCAACATGACTTACATTACATGAGACTATAATGTACCAATAAAAGCATATTGAAAAAAATGGCAATAAAAGCACAAAAGTTAAAATAATTTTAATTATTTATTTATTTACTTATTTTTGCAGTACTGGGAATGGAACCCAGGGGCACTGTTCCTCTGAGCTACACCCCCAGCCCTATTTTTTCTAGTCTTTTTATTTTTTTGAAACAGGGTCTCACTGAGTTGCAAAGAGCCTCGCTAAGTAACTGGGGCTGTCCACAAATGACGATCCTCTTGTCTCAGCCTCCCGAATGAATGCTGGGATTACAGGCATGCGCCACCATGCCCGGCTAGAATAAATATTTTATACATAAAATCTTTATTAAAACTTTTTAAAAAGTGAATAATGTGATAAATACGGTAAAATCTGATCTTTCAATTTCAATAATTATTGAAAGAAAAATGTCGGAAAGCTAGACATGTCAAAAGCTTTGTGATGTCAACATTTGAATTTCTATTTCTAAAACCTGTAAAGTAAATGAGTGATAAAAATAGTAACTTTTATAGAAACTAACAAAAATACACTGCTTAAATCATTTAAATCAAGGAAGGAGAGAAAGAAAAGCAGGGCATAAATATGTATGAAAAGGGTCATACAATTTCTAACACTGCTTGTCAATACTCTCATTCATAAGCCCAAGAAGGTTGCCTGGCTGGTGTGTCTGAGGATGAACAAAGGTGCTCACTGGCAGTGTACTGGAAAAGATGGTTTACAGTTTCAAATATATGGTAACGATTACAGAGGAACATGAAGTTTGTTGGTTTTGCCTTCTATCTGTCCTCTAACCTCACTAAATTCAATTGTTAGAAAGTAAAGAGGTGAATTTGAAAATTATATTTTATATTTATTTAAATTTTAATTTGTCCTATACATCTCAAATACACAGAATTAGATTAAGCAAGGGTGATCAACCTTTTTACATAGACATTTTAAGACACAACCCATGAGGACTCCTCCTAAATAAAGCACCACAGAAGAAATATTTATATATATTTGTTATGTTTTTAATATAAAAATATGATGACCTTTTAACATATATTCTTTCCTTTTCTATAATATATATTTGTTTGTAAGATTAGTTAAATAAAATAGTGGCAAATAGTAGTAATTAGTAGGACCGATTCAACATAATGCACATGTAAAAAAAGTAACAATAATTCAAGTTCCTGTCCTCTGATACAGCAATTTAACTTTTAAAAGTTTCTTTATTGGATATTTAAATTCTGTAGGCTATTCTATTTTGATCTTTTTTCTGGTGGGACTGGGGACTGAACTCAAAAGCTTTCTATCTCTAAACTACACCCCAGTCCTATTTTATTTATTTTTTTTTATTTTAAAACAGGTTGCTGAGGCTGGCTTTGGACCAGAGATGCTTCTGTCTCAACTGGGATTACAGGCATGCACCACCATGTTGTGCTTATTATTTTGAATTACAACAATTCAGAAATGCAGGGCTAATAAGAGCTTTTGTTATAGCCCATGAATTTTGATGAATATGTTTTTATTTTCAATTGAAATTATCTTGTAGGTTTTTAAGGCACCATGTTATACACAATAAATGCATATACTTTTATATATCAGTTTATAAATAAACTTGAAGAAACTTGGAATGTCTTCATTCTGATCAAAGGGCATACTTTGTATTGTCTAAATGCTTTTAAGACTTGTTTAATGGTCTAGCATATACTTTATCCTGGGAAATGTTTCATCTACTTTGAAAACACTGTATTTTGCTATAAGTAGAAATGTAATATATTTGTTAGGCTTCCTGCTTTATAATATTCTTCAAGCCTCAAATATTGTTACTTTTCCATCTAATTATTTTATTAATTACTAAAAATAGAGTATTAAAGTCTCCAAATATTATTGTGGAAATGCCTTTTTCTCCCTTCAAATCTTTACATTTTCCTTTGATGTATTTGGGCATTTTGTTGTTAGGTATAAATGTTTATAACTGTTTAGTATCCTGATGAACTGACCCTTTATCAATATAGAATATTCGTATTTTCTTTAGTAAGAATTTTCATCTTAGCCAGGCATGGGGGCACACGTTTATATTCCCAGCATTTGGGAAGCTGAGACAGGATGATTATGGTTCACGGCCAGCCTCAGCTACTTAGTGAGGACCTTTGTAACTCAGTGAGACCGTTTTTCAAAATAAAGAATAAAAAAAATAGGGCTTGGGGTGTCTCTCAGAGATAAAACGTCCCTGGGTTCCATCCCCAGTACCACAAAAAAGAAAAAGAAAAATTTCATATTCCTTCTAATTTGTCTGATATTAGTGTAGCCATTCTCTTTTACTTGTGTATGTTTTATCTTTTTCCATTCTTTTATTTTCAACCTGTTGTGTCTTTGAATCTAAAGTGTGTGTGACCTTTAATCTTGACATTGTATTTTAGTTGCATGATCTTGGGCACATTAATTGGTTTTCTAAACAATAGGTTCTTCATTTAAACAATGAGAACAAAAATTCACAAGAAGATTGTTTCTTAAGATTAAATGAAACAATATTTCTGAGGCAATCATGACTGGCATAAGTAATGCATATCTGAAAGTATTTTAAAATTTATTATTTATGATCCTGCCAAGCAAGAAAAAATAATCAAAATATATCCTCACCTTTTCAGATAAATACTGTTCATAAATTCCAACAGCAGCTGCTCTTAAGAGCCCTTTAGTTTGACTGGTTTGATGTTTTCCATCTTTCTGACGACTTAATAAAACCTCTAGCTGCTGTTGGGCTGTGACCCGGTATCCTTCCACTGTCATCCAAAAAAAAAGATGTGCTTGACCTCCAGTTTGCTGCATGTAATCTACCAAATGAAATCCAGAACACAATAGATATTAATGTCGCATAGTGTGGGGTCCATGTAAAGATTACAGTTCCAAATATTTATAAAACCATGAGAGCAAGGCATGGGGGCACACACTTGTAATACCAACATTTGGGAGGCTGAGAGAGGAGGACTGAGATTCCCGACTAGCCTCAGCTACTACTTAGTGAGGCCCTTTGTAACTCAGTGAAGCCTTGATTCAAAATAAAGAATAAAATATAAGGCAGGGAGTGTAACTCAGAGGAGAATACCCCCTGGGTTCCACCCTGTACTGCAAAAAACAAACAATCAAACAAACAAACAAAAAAACTATGAGGTGAAAAAATGGTTGAAAGTTGATTAAGCTAAATATCAGTTATGTAGGAAACACAAGAGAAAGCACATACTTTTACAAAATTTAAGCCCCATTTTTCATGATAAAAATCTCTAGTGAATAAATGTGTTCCATGAATCTTCATCAGAGATAAACTACTTTGCAAACATTTAATATTGATTCAAAATACAGATTATTAGTCATAACATGAATTTTTATACATATTAAAATAAAAGTAAAAAATTAACTACATATTTAAATTTTTAGTCACACAAATAAAGAATTAAGGATATTTGTTAAAATGTCCTTCAGATAAAAATAATTTTATGTAATACTAATAAAATATATACATATTTATATATAAAAATGGTATAAAAAGTACCTTATCCACACATAAATAAAACAATATGAATAGATTAATATATGTTTTCCCAATAAAGTACTCTTCAATAAATTTAAATTCATACCAGAATCTCCTAGAGCTTGTTTTAAAAGCTGTTTAGAAAACACACATTAGTTATAGGTAATTATTTTTGTGTTTTTTAGTCTTATATATATATTTTTTTTTTTTGGCGGTAATGGGGATGGAACCCAGGGAACTTCTACTTCCTGGCTACACTCCCAGACCTATTTTATATTTTTTATTTGGAAACAGGGTCTCTAAAGCCAGCAGAGGCTGGCTTTGAACCTGCACGATCCTCCTGATTCAGCCTCCCAAGCATGGGAATCACAAGCGTGTGTCACCACACCTGGCTTAGTCATACATTTCTGAATTTAATAATTAAAAATAATCCAGGTATGATGGCACATGTATGGGAGACCAGGGCAGGAGGATCACAGGCTCGAGGACTCTCAGCAACCTAGCAAGACCGTTTCTTAACAAAACATAAAAAGGTCTGGGAGTATAGCTCACAAATACAATGCCCCTGAATTCAATCATTCAATCCCCGGTAACACACACACACACACACACACACACGTCATTCGTTTCTAAACAAACACAGAGAGTTCAGGGGAAAGGGAGGGGACAAAGTGGCATACAGTAAAATTAACCACTCAAAATTGATTTAAAATTATTAAAAAGTTCTAGAAAGATATTGGAGTAAGAAGCACCAGGACTCTATTTCCCCAATTATATAATGGTAGCACTAGCAGAATCTGTCTAAGGTAACTAATTTTGTATTATATGGAGTCTAACTGCTATCTGTGCATTTATATCCATAGCAAAACTATTTATACAAGCTAAAACAAGAAATCCAAGAGTCCTGAACATGATGGGTAAGCAAAATGTGCCACTATGTATAAGTGCATGCACGCGCGCGTGCGCGCACACACACACACAGTCACTATTCACCTTTAAAAAGAAATGAAATTCTAACATATACTTCAGCATGGATGAATCTCAAGGACATTGTACAAAGTGAAGTAAGCCAATAACTTTAATGAGTATAAACTTTTACAAGATAAAAAAGTTTGGTGGTCATGGTTGCACAATGTTATCAATGTATTTAAGATCAATAAACTGTATACTTAAAATATTTATTATAAAATTTTATGTTAATTGTATTTTACCACAATAAAAAGATTAGAAAATTATTTTAATGGCTATATGATTAAAATAAAACAAATTTACTTACCCATAAAAAATTGTAGTGCAACATTGTCTACAAGAATGCTGTCCAGGGGGACTGTGCAAAGTTTCCCAAAGTTTGCTGCCAGTTTCACAGTATTAATTTCCTACAGACATAAATAAATATAGGTTAAAATTTTACCCAATCACTCATTAAAGATCTTTACATAAATGAGAAAAAAAATCTAACATTAAGTTAAAATGAGGTAAAAATGAAGTTCTTAACTCTTACATGTTGATTCTCAATAAACTATTCTGAACTTAAATCCTATTTATTTTAAGTTGGGCTTAGCAAATAGTTATTAAAATATGATACACTAGTTATGGTGGCACACGCTTGTAATCTCACTACTTGGGAGACTAAGGCAGGAGGATCTGGGTTCGCAGACAGCCTCAGCTACTTAGTGAGACCCTCCGCAACTTAGGGAGACCCTATTTCAAAATAAAGAATAAAAAAATACGGTGTAGTTTGGAGGCAGAATGCCCCTGGGTTCAACCCCAGTACCATACATACATACTCACACACACACATATATATACACATATATAAGTTCTTTCAATATGAAATAAATCTAAATTACTATATTTTCAAGTATTCTCTAATATCTACATATCCCAAATTAAAATGAACACTTCAGGAGCTAAAGGGAAAAGGGAATGTTTGAATATATACAAGCATATATAAACCTAGTTCTTTGATTTTTTTTATTACAGCCTATCTAGAGAAAACAGAAAATATTCAAAAAGAACAACTGTGTTCTTAACAAAGCAAGAACCCTGTAATTGTTATAATCTATTTATTTTCAGACTATGTAAACACTGAATTATATATATAATTCAAAATCACAGAACAAGGTAACTACATTTGGGGATGTTCCACTATACACATTGTTTCATTTAAATTGTGCAGATATATGTCACTAATCTCACTGAATGGAAAAGGAAAATAAAGATCATAAAGGTCCCCTATGATCACAAAGCTCACAAATATGAGTCTGTGATTTCAAATTCTGTTGCTTTTCCACTAAAATCCATGATGCTTCTGTTAACTATTTTTACTAGCTGCTACTCCCAAGTCCACATCTCATAACTCCCTATTTTAAAAAGGCAGGTTTATTGTAAAATAGATAGGCTGCCTTCTTCTAATTCAAATTTACTGTTAATTAGATAGTTTTCTTAAGTTTTACCACTTCTTTCTCCTTAGCAACAACTTTACAGATAAGGCATGGGGAAGAATATTCACTGTAGCCTTACTTGTAATATAAAAGAATAAAAATCTTTTAAAATTTTAAGATAAATAAAATGGTTATAAAATTGTGGGGATTCTAGGATTACCTTCAAAAGGAACACACACTGTATGATCCAAATTAATAAAAAGATAAAGGTTGATACTCATTTTTTTTTTCTTTTTCTTTTTTTACTTTTTAGTGGCACTGAGGATTGAACCCAGGGGCACTCCTACCTCAGGGCTACGGCTTTAATCCTATTTTTTTTATTTGTTTATTTTGAAATAGGGTTTCAGTAAGTTGCACAGGACCTAAACTGCTGAGGCTAGTCTCGAACCTGAGACAGAATCCTTCTGTCTCAGCCTGCCAAGTACTAGGATTAGAGGCATGTGCCACCACACCAGGCTTAAAGCTTGATATTCAAAATAGAATTAACAGGCTAAAATGACTGTATCAAAAACTATCTGGGCAAAAAGACTAAATAATGATGCTGAAGGGTCACTAAGACATGGAACAAAGAGTAAAAGGTTAAGAGTAAAAGTTAAAGAGCTAAAGAAAAAAACCCCACAAATGAACCCTTATCGTTTTCTATTCTAACGGAATGGGTATATAAACTAGTTTCCTATTCCTTAAGGAATTTAAATACACTGCAACATATAAGACTTGGGAGGCTCAGACAGAAGGATAGCAGGTTTAAGACCAGCTTCCGCAATTTAGTGAGACCCTGTTTCAAGAAACAAAAAATAAAAACTACAAATTTCCAAAATAGAAAATCAGAGCCAAAAAGGGTGATTACACTAAAACTAAAGAATAAAAAAATCTTTTTCTGCTTTTACTTTTTTTGTCAATTACTTTCTTAAAATAAATTTTTAGTGGTGCATTGTAGTCATACATCTTAATGGGATAAAAAAAAACTTGTGGAGATATACATGCACACATCACCCAATCAGCCCTTACCCAATCCCTAATCCCTTCCTCACCCTCCCTCCTATCTATGCTTGGCTTCCTGACTGACTTTTTTTTGTGTGTGTGTGGTACTGGGGGTGGAACCCAGAGGCTTTCTACCTCCAGGCTATACTTCCAGACCTATTTTATACTTTGTTTGGAAACAGGGTCTCACTAAGTTGCTGAGAGCCTCACTAAGTAGCTGAGGCTGGCTTTGAATCTGTGCGATCCTCCTGTCTCAGCCTCCCAAGTGCGGGGATTACAAGCGTGTGCCACCATGCCCGGCTCTTCCTGACTGACTTTGATATGTTTAAGTACATCATGTGCTTTAAAGAGTTTCCCTCGGAATTCCCCCCTCCCTTTCCCTCAGATAGGTCACCTTAATTGCTCCTCTATAAGATCCCTTCTTCATCTAGAGTTCCTCCTGTTACCCATTTCTCCCTAGTTTTTGCACACTAGCAAAAGCATCTGATTTCTTATTTTTTGTGACATTTCACTGTGTAAATGCCATAATTTTGTTCTTCCTTATGGCTGAGCAAAATTACACTGTGTACACATTCCATAGTTTTGAAATCCACTCATTCGTTGAAAGACATCTTGGCTAATTCCACAGTTTGGCAATGGTGAACTGTGCAGCTATGAACATGATTACTCATGCATTAGATTGGTACTTTGGTTTTTATTCTTTCTGGTAGATACCCAGAGTTGGTATTGCTGGATCATATGGAAAGTCCACTTTAATTCTTCTGAGTATCTTCCATATTGTTTTCCCAAGTGGTTGCACCAACTTGCAATCCCACCAACAATGTATTAAAGCTTCTATTTCTACACATCTGATGAATCAGAGTTTCTTTCTTCCTTGGAAATCCTTCTTTTAATTTCAAAACTTATTGCCACTTACTGAAATCCTGAAAGCCAAAAGGTGAGTAACTTTGACAAGATGATCCACTCACAACCATTTTTTTTTTTTTAATAGAGGTCACTTGGATCAGGGAATCTGCTGAGAGATGAAATGAAGCAGTGGCAGCTTCTAGTGCTTCCTGGACACATGGTTGCAGGGACCCAATATCTCTTTGCTGTGGAGCAGGTCCCGGTCCTAGACCTGCTGCATTACAGGCTCCAGACTCGGCCTTACCCCGTGGCAGGTTCTGGGCCCAGCCTCACTGGCTCCAGACCCGGCCTCGCTGTGCTGCAGGCTCCGGGCCTGGCATTGCTGGCTCCAGACCCGGCCTCACCCCGTGGCAGGGTCCGGGCCCTGCCTCGCTGGCTCCAGACCCGGCCTCGCTATGTGGTAGGCTCTGTTCCCCGTCACTGTGGGCAGGGCATCTACAAAGGTTCCCATTTTTCCTTCTGTATTTCTTTTTCAAGTAGAAGAAAACAGCACATGTCATTTGCAGAACCTAGGAGCCCAATTCCCCAGGAGCAATAGATTTTATCTCCTCACCGAAAAGTGGAAGCCTACAGTCTCATCACAGAGAGCAGGATCCACTGCTCCAAGCACACTCTAGAACCCAGCGCAGCACAGAGGAGCATAGCGTCCATGAGCGCTGAGGTCTCTGGACATCTAGTGAAGTGAGCTGGCCTGGCCATACGGCAAGGCTCCCTCTGACTCACCCCGGAAATTTTTCTTATATAATATGTCATTCAGAATTCCTGAGCATGTGCAGCAGGGGCAGTCTATTTTCAGGGAGATTTCTTCAAAAATTCAAGGTGGATTGGATTAGATCTGTCTGCCTCTCCCAAATACTGGCCACCGCTGCTGCCACCATCTTGGTCTGTCTCTATAAAACTTTTTCTTACACAGTATTTTGTCCAAAGTTCCTGAGCATGTGCAGCAGGAGCAGTCTACTTTTGGGGAGATTTCTTCAAAATTTCAAGGTGGATTTGATTGGATCTTTCTGACTCTCCTGAATGCTGGCCGCCATGGCCTTCTTAGTCTCTCCTAGAGTATGTTATTGTTAAGAATTCCTGTGCATGTGGAGCAGGAGCAGTCTTTCTGATCTCTTCTGGGATGTCCCTCCAAAAATCACTTTTCTTGCAGTAGCAGGTGCCACGCTACCATATTGCCTCTAATTCCATTTTCCACTCTCTCTCCTATATTTCAGATATAAGTTATGACTGGAAAGGTCTCCGTATGTTGTCCCAATCAGCTATTAAACCAAAACCTGTTGTCCAGGGTTTCTCAGAAGGATGTACGTCCTATTTAGCCACTGACAAATGTCACCACTGCGGAAGTGGTTGCCGCTGCGGCCGCAGCCGCTGCCATCTTCCTCCCTCTTCGGCCAGGAGCGCCTCCTGGGATGCGAGGTGCGTCGGCTGACCCGGCTATGTGAGGCTCCCTCTGACGCACCCCAAATCTTTTTCTTATGTAATATGTTGTCCAGAATTCCTGAGCCTGTGGGGCAGGAGCAGTATATTTTCGGGGAGATTTCTCCAACAGTTTAAGGCAGGATGGACTGGATCTGTCTGCCTCTCCCGAATACTCGCCACCACTGCCACCACCATCTTGGTCCATCTCTTCTCTCTTATATTTAGGTAGTAAGTCATGACGGGAAATGACTCTGTATCTTGTCCCAATCAGATATTAAATCAAAATCTGTTGTCTGGGGTTCCTCAGAGGAATACATGTTCTATTTGGCCGCTGACAGCTGTTGTCACTGCTGCCGCAGCCACCACCGGCTCCTTTTTCTGCTTTTAAACCCCCAAATCTCTGCTCTCCTTAAAAAAAAAAAAAAAAAGTACGCTAAAGAGCTATCTATGATCACTGTTTATAGTTCTTCTCTTCCCATTTTCCCCTGGATGGAATCCAATCAGGATTTTTGCTATACTCCAAGAAAACAGCTCTCATCAGACAATGATGGCAACCTCAAAGGTCAATTCTCAGTCTTCATTTTACTCAAGGCTATCCTGTTACACACTGTTCGAAGCCTTATTAGTCATCAGCTTTGAGGTCATGTCAGTCTGTTTTGGTCCACCCAAGTGGAGATTTTTGCATGCAGATAAATCTCCAAGGACCAAATGAGATGGATAAGCAAAAACCCTGAAAACTTATTTCCCAGAATTTTACCTTTTCCTTTCCTGATTCATATGTGGCTACCTTGATGTTTTTCCCTGATTCACCCATGACTACTTTGCTGTCTCCTGTGATTAATCACTCTTACAATACTTTAGCTAAAATCCTTAAAATAAGAAAGGCTGATGGATGGACTCTAGTAATAATTTTTTCCAAGAATCATTATGACTTCATTTTTGTTCACGCGAGAGGCCTCTAATCAATCAATCAACATCAACAACATCTGCCATAACACTTTTCTTTTCTTCTTTAAATACATTCTATACTAGGCTTCTTGGACATCCCACTCCCAGGTTTCCTTTAATCTTACTGGCTTCTTTCTTTGCTTTCTTTCTGGATCCTTCACTTCATCTTAAACTCTATGAAATGAAATGTCATAGGACTAAAAAACTGCGATGTTACTTAACCATCATGCTGTTAGATAACCTCATCTAGTCTCTTAACATTTAATAAATTTGGTAATTCTGGAGACCCAACAATCTTTACTTCCATCATTAAAGTTTCCCTTGGACTCAAAATTACCAAATAACATGTGTAACTAATGTTTAACAGGGATTTCAAATTAAAATATCCAGAACTTGATACTTTCTTCCAAACTACCTTCTCTTCAGCTTCATATTTCAGTGAAAACTAACTCTATTCATTCATTTGTACAGAGAAAAAAAATTGGAATCTTCCATGAGTACTTTTTTTTCTTTCTTCCTCCACATGTAGTCCATTAGCAAATCCTCTGAGTACTATTACCAGTCTCTAATCACTTTTCACAACCTCTACAAGTATCTCTTATCAGGTCTAAGTAGTAGTCTTATAGTCTCAGTTTCCACCCTCACCACTATTTCCAACCATAGTCTATTCTTCAGAAAAAAGTACAATAATAGCTCATAAATCAAATGTCACTTGCCATGACAAATCTCCAACTAATTTCAATAAAATAAAAATCTGATTATAACCACTAAAACCATGTATGATCTAACACCCAGATTCTCTAACTTCCTCATACAATCCTTTATTCACTCACAATGACTTCCTCTCACTCACCAAGATTCTATCTCAAGGTCTTTTCTACTTGTTTTTACTTGTGCCTAAAAGATTCTTCAAAAAGAAAAAACACAGGACTACCTCTTCTGTTGTTATTCAATTTTGTCTTATGCTCAAATGCCACCACTTTCATAGCACCTATCTTTAAGACATTTTCTATATCCTACACTACTTATTTTTATAGCAAATATCACCACCTGATATATTGATTTGCTTGTTATTTATTTTCTGATTGTGCAAGTACAATTTAGCTTCATGAAGAGAGTTGTTTATTTGGTCCACCTAAAATGGTAACCAATTCACAAAATTCAGTAACTGTTGTATTTCAAGTAATATTAAATAAGCAAATGAATTATTCAAGCAATAAAATCTTTAATTATTTTCCATTTTTTAAGTGGTACTCCCACTCCAATCAACAAGTTTATTGACTTTAGCTGAAAGATCTTCATTGTAGAAAACTTGTTTGGGTTAGCTTTCAGTAGTTTGTTCCTCAACTCTGAGGACGTTTGCTTTCTTTTAAGTTACTCTATCTTTCTTTTGGGCATCCTTACCCATTTGGATGGTTTCACCTGTCCTTTTTAACTTCTCTTTTGTACTTCTGACTGAATTCTCCCATATAGCAGCAATGAATTTTCTTACACAACTTTTCTACCATGTCTAGAAACCATAAAGCTATTCTTTATGTACTGAACTGTTTCTTTTATGTATCTTCATCTTCTTCCACTAGTTAAGGTATATAATATGCAATGTTCTGACAATGATGTGCTTCCAATGCACTTATGCATTAAACTGCTTGCTTTTAGAATTATAATAATAGAATCATTTTGTATTTGTGAGTGATAGGCAAGCTTCCATCCACAGTTTCTTTCAGCCCCCCAAATTTTCTTGTTAGTTATAGTTCTGGCGTAGCATGCACCCAAATTGCAGGTGAAGGTACCAGTTTGACCAGCAATGTTTTGTAAACTGTATTTATCCCCAGACCCCTTCATCCAAAGATTTCCACACTGTACTCATCTCTGGTTACCTCCATGTGGCCTTCATAGTCTTGACCATGCCCTATGGAGAAGTCTGTGGGCCAGCAACAGGCCCATATATCCTCCAGCATAACTTGTTAGGACAAATTTCACACCATATTTTGACAGTTCATATGCATATGCTGTGTGCAGGCTATCATATCATTTTTTTTTTTTGAGGGTCTGGGGAAGGAACCCAGAGGCATTTGACCTCCGAGCTACACCCCCTGCCCTATTTTTTTTTCTTTATTTTGAAACAGGGTCTCACTGAGTTGCAAAGGGCCTCCCTAAGTAGCTGAGGCTGTCCTCGAACCGCGTTCCTCCCGTCTCAGCCTCCCAAATGCTGGGATTACAAGCGTGCGCCACCACGCCCGGCTATCACATCATTTGTTTATAAAAGCCTAAGTAACCTGGCAAATGCTATCTCTGCTATATAAACTATTTGAATGTGTTGTAGTTATTTTTGTCCTGGATCATCAAGTGTTTCTGAGAACAATACTTAGTTTTACCCTTTCATCTTCTGCTATATTTCAGTGGGTATTTCTTAAAGTAGCCAGCCATTACTCTTGACTACTTTTTTTTTTTTTTTTTTTTTTTTTTTGGTGGTGGTACTGGGGTTTCTGGAAGCCCTTCTACCTCCGGGCTATACTCCCAGACCTATTTTGTACTTTTTATTTGGAAACAGGGTCTCTTAAGCCAGTGCGGCTGGCTTCGACCTTGTGCAATCCTCCTGTCTCTGCCTCCCAAGCGCGGGGATTACAAGCGTGCACCACCACGCCTGGCGACTCTAGACAACTTTAACAAACCCCATCCCATGGAACCCAGACCCACATCTGATCTCAGCACAGACCTGAGGCCACCCCAGCAGCATTGTGGGAACTGGGGAGAGGTCAAGTAGTATACATTAATCTCTTAAATCTGTTTGAAGAAATACACTCAATTGTGTATGAGAAAATCTTTGTGAAAGCTCTGCTGTAGAGTGCCATGGTGGTTAAAATCCTACCTTTTGCCATTTACTAGGCATTTCAATAATTAGAAAGCATTTGTAACTAAACATTAATTCAAAAGTGCTTTATACTTACTTTGCCTGACTGTAGCCGCTGTATTCTTGAATCACATACTTTCTTTACAAATAATAAGCTATTTATTTGATTTTTGATGGTGTTGATATCTAAAAATAAATAGATTATGAGCTAGAAAGTAGTAATGATACTTATGAAACAACTTTAAACATGCACTTACTGAAAATTTAAAAATAACCAATTAATTCAACAAATTTTACCCAGTAGAAGAAATAATCTGAAAATATATAGTGAAATTACTTAATTAAAATTTAACTATGTCTATTACCTGTACTTTAGGGATAATTGCAATAATCACAGTCTCACATTCAGGAAATCAAGCTTTTATTCTAAGCACATGTTAACATAATAAGGAAGACTTAAAGTAAAAACAACTAGTAGCATACAATGACATTTAGGAAGATTAAAGCTTTATTTAGAGATACGATTATCTTTAAAGAAAACTTTTTTTTAACTTAAATAAGTCACTTACCATCACCAGCTGTATCTAAAGACCTAAGATACTGTAATTCTTCTGCTGCCTTATCTCTGACTGCTTCCAGTTCTCCAATATTGTCACTCAATTTTATAATGTTCATAAAGGCCTCATAGTTGCAATTAGAATCACGGATCTGAAAAAAGTTTTACACAAATAGGTAGGGGGATCATCTATCAAGAGAAAAATTGTATTTCACATCCTTACTATGTGCCAGGCACCATCTGTTACATAACCAGTCCTTATAGCAGGAAGAAGAAAAAAAGTTCTGTATTCATGGCACTTACATTCTAATGGATCATAGGCTATAAACAAAACAAAATAAGTAAAATATATAACATGCTAAAAAGTACAGAAGCATGCTCAGAAAGTTTGATAACAGCAAAGAAACCATGATGGCTGGAACTAAATCAAAAGGCTGAAGGGTCTGGCAGTAATGGAGAAAAAAAAATCTTATAGGTGAGGTTATGGCTTTTATTTTGATATAAATTAAAAGTTACTAGAAGGTTTAAGCAGTGGAGTAACATTCTTGACATAAAAAAAAAAAGAATTACTGTTCTGCTATCTAAAAACAGAGTGAAGGTAGAGGCAAGAGCAGAAGACCAGCTAATAATATAAGTAGAACAAGGTAACAATGCCTAGATGTGTCGGGGTAGTGGGGGGTGTGCTAAGAAGTGTGCTCTGTTCAGTGTTTTGTGTTAAGAAATGCTTTGTATCAGCACTTCAGTTTTGGCTTTTAAACATCCAAATAGACAAGTTGTTTGCTTTTTAATATGAAAGGCAAAGTTTAGGAAGGAGAAATTGGCAGGAATATGCATTTCCAAGTGACTAACATATAGCTGAATATAAAATCATCAAACTGGATAGGAATCATCAAGAGAATGAATGTAGACTGAAAAAAAGAGAACAAGGGCAGTAAGCTAGCACACTTGAAGAGCAAAATAAGATTCAGGAAAGCCAAGAATCAAGAAAGTGTAGTGTCCTAACAAGCCAAGTAAAGACGTATTTTAACCCACTTTGTCCTATCATCCCATATGTGGAACACCTATAAAAACTTAAAACACAGAATATAATACATAATTATAAAATAAAAATTATAATTATAGCATAATATTAATATATGTAATTTCCAAATTATGGTTTCCAAACTATTTTAATGTACCTGTGTCAATTTCACTAAAATATTTACAGAACTAAAAATTTGAGATTTAAAGCGTTATTAAAAATATGCTAAATTTTGTCAAATGTTTCATAGAGGTCAAGACAAAACCATGAATCAAATAACTTCCATTAAATTTAACAATGCGTATCGCCCTCTTTTATTGGAGGGGTTCAAGAAAGAAAATATAGACAGTTAATACAGGCAACTCTAAGATATTTCACTGCAAAAAGGTGAGAAACAGTATAGGCTAGAGTGAAAAGCAGAATCAGTCTTCTTTTTGTTTTTGTAAAATAAGAGATATAGTGGTATAGGTTATGCTTATGTGATTGATCATATAGAGTGAAACTTTAATGTTAAAAAAAAGCGAGAAACTGACAAAGCAATAAACTGTACCTATCTAGAGAAAGTGGGGTACAGTGCACAAATAAAGAACTTGCTTTAGCTAGCTACATGAATAATTCATTAAAATCACAGGATAAAATGTAGAATATATGTACATAGATGGAAATAATGAACAGATGTGATAATAGGACATTATGAAATTTCTATCTATCTGTTTGTTTTTGGTGGTACTGGGGTTCCTGGAAACTCTTCTACCTCTGGGATACACTCCCAGACCTATTTTATACTTTTTTTTATTTTTGGAAACAGGGTCTCTTAAGCCAGAGTGGCTGGCTTCGAACCTGCGCGATCCTCCGGTCTCCGCCTCCTAAGCACGGGGATTACAAGCATGCACTATCATGCTGGCTGAAATTTCTCTTTAAATGACCTCAATTTTTTTCCAGTAAAGTTGTAATTAAGAAATATAATGAGTTAAGAATGAGGGTGTGGAAAGATGTGTTATCATGAAAGGGGATAAAGTATAGAAGAGCTATTCAGGAAAATGAAGACAGAATAGATAGGATATTATAATAATTGCAAGGTAAGAGTAAGGGCACACTTGAGGTTAGTTCCCATGCATTTAAAATGAGATCAGTGTAGATTTATTTTTTTTTTTCTACAGCCACATTCAACTGCTTAGAGGAGGAATGGAGTAAGTTGTTATGTTAGATTTAATCAGAGCTATGATATATCACCTAATAAATGACTAATCATTATGAGATCCAATAAAATTTAAACTAAGTGAAGCAGGAGAATCTGCAAAAAATGGTTGCAATTAGGATTTTGCCCACTCTCAACAAAACATCAAAGAACTGAGGGGCAAAAGTCCAGATTTATAAAACAGACATATTATATATAGGGGATCAATGACACAAAGGATATTGAATTTTCATTAGAAACAATGGTAGATAATGAAACATTTTTAAGTAAACTTTTTCTACTTTTTTTGGTGGTACTGGGGTTCCTGGAAGTCCTTCTACCTCTGGTCTACACTCCCAATTTTATATTTTTTATTTATTTGGAAACAGGGTTTCTTAAGCCAGTGAGTAAACATTTTTAAAAGTACTGCTGAAAATTTAAAAGTACTTTTAAAATTTTTACAAGTACTCTAGGGCAAATGAAAATATCCTTCAAACTTTCATTAAAATGAAGATATCTTCAGATAAAGAAGTTCATATAATTTGTTGACAGAAACCTGGAAATATATGGAATCCTAAAGGAAATTCTTCAGAATGAAGGAAAATGCCAAGAAATTGCTATATGAATCTAGTGGAAAGAATGGAGAACACTGAAAATTTACATATATATATATGTGAGTCAGTATACAAGATTTCTTTTCTTAGTTTAAAACAACTGTTCAAGATACAAAAAAAGCAAAATGTTGCACTGCAGGATAAACTATGTATGTTGATAGAAAATACATAAAGGTAGTTTATTTTAATTAACAGGTAGTTAATTAAAATGATCCTTTTGTGAAGGATCTTCACATTTTATGTAAAGTAGTAAAGAACTGCCTGTAGGCCTATGATAAGTTTAAGGGGCACACTGCAACAGGGTCTCACTAAGTTGCTGAGAGCCTCACTAAGTAGCTGAGGCTGGCTTTGAACCTGTGCGATCCTCCTGTCTCAGCCTCCCAAGCACTGGGATGACAAGTGTGTGTCACCATGCCTGGCTTGAAGCCCTGTTTCCAAATAAAATATAAAGTAGGTCTGGGAGTGTAACCCAGAGGTAGAAGGCCCCTTGGGTTCAATCCCCAGTACCAAATTTAAAAAAAAAAAAAAAAAAGGAGAAGGAGAAGGAGGAGAAGGAGAAGAAGAAGAAGAAGAAGAGGAGGAAGAAGAAGACGACAACGACGACCTTAGTACACTAACAATCACAGTTAAGAGATTTTTTGTGTGTGTGGAGGGGAGGTAACTGAGTATTGAACCCAAAGACATTCTATCTCCAAGATATAGTCCTATTTTATTTTATTTATTATTATTATTATTATTATTATTATTATTATTATTATTATTATTTTATTTTTTTGTAGTACTGGGGTTTCTGGAAACCCTTCTTCCTCCGGGCTACAATCCCAGACCTATTTTTATAGTTTATTTGGAAACAGGGTCTCTTAAGCCAGCGTGGCTGGCTTCGAACCTGCGCAATCCTCCTGTTTCTGCCTCCCAAGTGCGGGGGATTACAAGCGTGCGCCACCACGCCCAGCCCTATTTTATATTTTGAACCAGAGTTTCACTAAGTTCCTGAGGCTGGGCTCCAACCTGCAGTTCTTCTATCTCAGGCTTGCACTACCACGCTCTGCTCCTCCAATCTATTTTCAATAGCAGCTATACCATTTTATGTTTGCATAGATGAGTAAGGGTTACTATTCCTACACATCTTCACCAGCATTTGTTATTGTTTTCTTAAGCTACTCATGACCTTTTGAGAATCTATTTGCCAGGTGGATTTGAAAATGGCTTTTCTTCTGTAGAAAAAATAATAAGGATTTTTTAAATAAAAATTACACTGCATCTTGAGGTTGCTTAGGTAGTATAAAAATCTTCACAATATTACATTTTTTTTTTTTTTTTTTGGTATTGGGAATTCAACCCACCCTGAGCCCTATTTCACTCTTTATTTTGGAATAGGGTTTAAGTTGCAGAGGGCCTCACAAGTTCCTGAGGCTGACCACAAACTTGAGATCCTACTGTCTCAGCCTCCCAAGTACTGGGATCACAAGCATGCGCCACCTCACTCTGCTACACCATTACATCTTGTAATACACAAATATGGGATAAGTTTACACTTATTTGTGTATTTATTATATTTTGGAACTGTCTTGTGATTTTCAGTGTATACATTTTTAATTTTTAAGTATTTTGTTCTTTTTAAAATACTTTTCCATTTGTTTATTACTTAAAAATTAACGTTGTCCTTGTTTGTTGTCAGTATAGAGAAATGAAACTGATATTTATGTGCTAATTTTGTTAGCTGCAACTTTACTAAATTTGATTATTAGTCCTAAGAGGTTATTTGTGGCATCTTTATGATTTTCTATATCAAGAGCACTTCATCTACAGAAACAATTTACTACTCCATTCTTGAATATCTTTTATTTCTTTATATTTTCTAACTACTCTGACTAGAAATGCCAGTAATGTGTTGAATAGAAATAGCAAAAGTAGAAATCCTTGCCCTGTCCATGACCTTAGAGGAAACGTTTTTAGTTTTTACCATTAAATATATTTTCTGTACACTTTTCAAATGTGGCCCTTCTTGTGCTGATGTAATTTCCTTCTATTCCTACTTTCTTTTTCCCTGCATCTCCTGGGATGATCATGTGGTAATGTGAAGTTGTAATGACTGATTTTACTATATTGACATATGAATGTGATGTTGTAATGACTAATTTTCCTACTTTGACATATCCTTACATTCCAAGGATAAAACTGGGTGGCTCAATGTGTTGGTGAATTCAGTTTGCTGAGTTCTGCATTAATAATCATTAGAATATTAGTCTGTAGTTTTCCTATACAGTATCATTGTCAGATTATGTGATCAAGATACTGAGTCTGAAAGTACTGTTTATTTTGAAGAATGTGAGGGCTGGCATTCATTCATTCTTTATATGTCTTGTAGAATTGTCTATGAAATCAACTGTTTCTAGGCTAGTTTTATTGTTAGGTTTTGGACTACGGATTCCATCACCTACTTGTTTATAGATCTGTTAAACCTTTTCATTTTTTAATGATTTGTGGTTTGTATGTTTCTAAAGATTTATCCATTTCTTCTATCTGATCTAATTTTGGGACATATAATTGTTCATAGCTATATGAGTTTTCTATAATTGTTTAAATTATTTCATAGTAGGATTTTTATCTTTATTTTTGTGGTATTATTTGTAGTACTTCCTCCTCCATTTCTGATTAAAATTTTTTTTTCTTATTTTACTTATAGAAGAGTGCCAATTTTGTTGATCTTTTCAAAAACCTCCTAGATTCATTTATTTTTTCCTATCTGCTTTTCTCCTACCTAATTTATTTGTGCTTTAATCTGTACTATTTTCATTCTCCTATCAACTTTGGGATTAGTTTGTTATTTTCTGCTTCGTGATATGTATTGTTAGGTTGCTGATTGGAATTTTTTCCTTTCTAAATGCAGACATTTACTAAAACCTAAACCTATTTCTTAGAACTGCTTTTGCTGAATTAGATAAGTTTTAGTATGCTGCTGTATTGTCAAATATATATTTGGCTTTTGTCCAAGTTTCTTGACATATGGCTATGAAAATCCTTTAAATCTCAGAATAATATTCCTTGGATAGCCTCAGGATGGAGGATGGCTGCCAGGAGAATCAACTTGTGATTCTAGTATTACAACTTTAAGTCTCACTCCTAGCCTCCCCTCCCCTAACATACATACCTTTATGGAGGGGAGAAGGGCTTTGAGCTGATAAACCAATTGTTAGTAATTTAATCAATCACACTACCATAAAAAAATACAAAGGACCTAGGTCCAAATAGATGAACACACACAGGTTCCTGGAAGCTGCATGCCCAGGGAGGGCATGCATCTCTCCCATCTGGCTATACATCTGTATCCTTTGTAATATCCTTTCTGAAAAAGTGAGTAAATACAATTATTTCTCTGAATTCTATGAGCTGTCCTAGCCAAATAACTGATCAGAGAAGGAAGAGCCCAGTGGGAACCCCAAATTATAGGCAGTTGGTCAGAAGCTCCAAAAGCTTATATACATAGTACGGGCATCTGAAGGGAAAAATATATTGTAGGGTGAAGCCCTCAACCTGTAGGATCCAATGCTATTTTCAGGTAGATATTATCAGAATTAAATTGAATTAGAGAATATTCAGCTAATGACCATGAAAAAACTGCTTGATTAGTGGTGAAATAACTCCACAACTGTGATCACAGAAGCATTCTATGCTTTGAGAATGTAGGAAGAGAATATGAGGTTCTCCCCACCCTATATTCTTATAGCTGTTTATTCACTCATTTGTATCAAAATATTTTCTAATTTCTGTGTGACCTACTGGGTTTTTTGAGTGTGTTTTTTAAATTCACACATACATAAATTTTCCATTTCCTGTTCATTTCTCATTTCATTAGGTTGTGGTGTGAAAAGATACTTGTTTGATTTCAATGTTTTTGAATTTGGTAAAATTATTTTATGGCTTAAGATGCAATCTATCTTGTAGAATGTTCCATGTGCGCCAGAGAAGAATGTGTGTTCTTCTTTTGTAGTGTGGAGAGCTCTGTATGTCTGTTAAGGCCAAATGGCTACAATATTATTCATATCTTCTTTCCTAACTTGCCTTCTGCCTGACTGTTGTATTCCCTACTGAAAGTAGGGGATTAAAGTACCCTATTTAACTGAGCTAGCCGTTATTCTCCCTTCAATTCTGTAAATGTTTGCTTCATATATTTTGACGCTCTGTGTTAGGCACACAATAATTTATTATTGTTATATATTCATGGCAGAATTGACCTGTTTACATTTATGTAATATTCAGCAGTTTTTTAAGGTTAAAATGTTTGATATAAGTATCACCACCTCATTCTCTTATCATTTCCATGAAATATTCCACTCTTCCACTTTTGAAACTTCATTTATGTATATACCTAAAGAGTTTTCTGTAGAAAACGTAGAGTTCTATGTTTTTTAAATCTTTTCCTAAGGATTTTTATCTCATTCCACTTAAAATAATCACTGATAGGGAAGAGAGATACTATTACATTTTCTCATTGTTTTCTGTATTTCTTGATGGTATTTTGTCCCTCTTTTGCTCTCTTGCTGCCTTTCTTTGCTTTCTTTAAACAACTTTAATGGAACACATTAATTCTAAAAATATTTGTATGCATTTTCTCTAGGTATTTTCTTTGTGGTTACCATGGGGCTTACATAAAATATCTTATGCCTGGCTGGGCATGGTGGCGCACGCTTATAATCCCCGCGCTTGGGAGCCAGAGACAGGAGGATCGAACAGGTTCGAAGCCAGCCTTGCTGGCATAGGAGACCCTGTTTCCAAATAAAAATATAAAATAGCTCTGGAAGTGTAGCCCAGAGGTAGAAGGGCTTTGCTGTGAAGCAGGCCCCAGTTTCAGGCCTGCCGCGCAAGAGGCTCTGGGCCTGGCCCTTTGGCTCCAGGCCTGGCCTCTTTGCACAGCAGGGTCCAGGCCTGGCCTCGCCCCGCGGCAGGCTCTGGTTACTGTCACTGTGGGCATGACATTTACAGGGGTTTTTACTTTCCTCCATACACACACACACACACATATACACACACATATATATATATATATATATTTTGGTGGTATTGGAGCTCCTGGAAGCCCTTCTGGGCTATACTCCCAGACCTATTTTTTTATATTTTTATTTGGAAACAGGGTCTCTTAAGCCAGCGCGGCTGGCTTGGAACCTGTGCGATCCTCCTGTCTCCGCCTCCCAAGCACGGGGATTACAAGTGTGCGCCACCACGCCCGGCATATATATATATACACACACACATACGTACATACACATACATATACATATATACATATATACACTATACACATACACACACACACACACACACACACACACACACACACACACACACATATATGTAGGAAGAAACAGCACGTGTCATTGCAGAAGCTGAGAGCCCAATTCCCTAGCAGCAATGGATTTTATCTCTCCACTGAAAGTGGGGGCTCACAACCTCACCATGGAGAGCAGGATCCGCTGCTCCAAGCATACCCTAACCTCCACTGCAGCGCAGAGGGGCACAGTGGCCATGAGCTGAGGTCTCCCAAGACCTCCAGTGGAGCGAATCAGCCCAGCAATACAGGTAGGGCTCCCTCTGACTTGCCCCGGACATTTTTCTTACATAGTATGTTGTCCAGAATTCCTGCACATGTGTGGCAAGAGCAGTCTACTTTTGGGGAGATAATTTTAAAAATTAAGGTGGATTGGATCTGTCTGCTTCTCCCGAATACTGGCCACTGCTGCTACTGCCATTTTGGTTCATCTCCGCAAAACTTTTTCTTACATAATATGTTGTCCAGAATTCCTGCACGTGTGCGGCAAGAGCAGTCTACTTTTGGGGGAATTTCTTCAAAAATTCAGGGTGGATTTGGTTGGATCTGTCTGCCTCTCCCGAATATTGGCCGCCACCACAGCCTTCTTGGTCTCTCCTAGAGTATGTTGTTGTTAAGTATTCCTGTACATGGGCAGCAGGAGCAGTCTGCTTTCTAATCTCTTCTGGGATATTCCTCCAAAAATCACTTTTCTTGCAGTGGTGGGTGTCATGCTGCAGTCTTGCCTCTAATTCTGCTATTTTCCACTCTTGCTCCTATATTTCAGATAGAAAGTGATGACTGGAAATGTTTCTGTGTGTTGTTCCATTCAGCTATTAAATCAAAAACCATTGTCAAGGGTTTCTCAGGGGGATGCATATCCTATTTGGCTGCTACTAACCATCACCACCGTGGTTGTGGTCACCGCTGTAGCTGCAACTGTAGCCGCCGCCATCTTCCTCCCTCTTCAATATTTTTTATTAAAAGAAAACAGCACATGTCTTTTGCAGGCGTTGGGAGCCCAAATACTTAGTAGCAATGTGTTTTATCTCCCCATCAAGAGTGGAGGCCCACAGCTTCACCATGGAGAACGGGTTCTGCTGCTCTGAGCGCACCCAGCCACAGCATTGCACAGAGGAGCGCGGCAGCCAGGAGTGCACTTGGCTCCTGGAACGCGCGGCACCAGCCAACCCGACTATGCAGGGCTCCATCTGACACTCCCTGAACATTTTTCTTACATAGTTTGTTGTCCAGAGTTTCTGAGCATGTGGGGCAAGTGCAGTCGACTTTCAGGAAGACTTCCCCAAAAGTTTAGGGTGGATTAGAATGAATTTACCTGCCTCTCCCTGATACTAGCCGCTGCCGCCATCTTCACTTTCCTCCTGGGCATTTTTCTTACATAGTAGGTTGTCTAGAATTCCTGAGCCTGTGGGGCAGGAGCAGTATTTTTTTGGGAGATTTCTCCAACAGTTCAAGGTGGGTTGGAATGGTTTTATCTACCTCTCCCTAATACTGGCCACCACTGCCCCCGCCATGTTGGTTCGTCTTTTCTTTCTTATATTTTACTTAGGAAGTCATGGCTATAAATGTCTGTATATATTGTCCCAATCAGATATTAATCCAAAATCTGATGTCCGGGGTTTCTCAGAGGAATACCTGTCCTATTTGGCTGCTTCCAGCTATTGTTGCCAATGCAACATATATTGGCCGCTTATGTGACTGCGGCTGCCTCCATCTTCCCGGATAATCTGTAGCAATCTATTTTAAACTCGTACCAACTTCAGTCATATGCAGGAGCCAACTCATTTTACATGACGTTTTATATAACTGATGTCACAAATGAGATCTTTTCATATTTTCCATCCATCAATATAGTTTGATAGTTATGGTTCCATATTATATTTTCATCTTTTCAATTCTGTGTCAGGACTAAAGCAATTTTGTACTACCATTACAGTACTACAAGATTAAGTATTTCTATATTTACTTTTCAAAAGTTTTATATGTTCTTTTGTTTTCATTCTGCTATCTATCATCCTTTTGTTTC
The DNA here is from genome assembly GCF_963383645.1 of Muscardinus avellanarius. Taxonomy (NCBI): domain Eukaryota; kingdom Metazoa; phylum Chordata; class Mammalia; order Rodentia; family Gliridae; genus Muscardinus; species Muscardinus avellanarius. Next base: position 33,466,369 of record NC_137795.1, on the reverse strand, counting down.
AACTTGATGGGAATCCCTTCAGTAAATGCTTTATGGCAAATCTAGCAGTGATTAATTTTTCAGCTTTTGTTTAATGATTTGCCAACTACAGTTCTCTAGCATTAAGTTTTTTTTAGATTTGGGGAGGAGGAATTCCTCTCAGTATACCAACTTAGCAAAAACCTATGGTCTAAAAAATATTTCTGAGAAATTCCAAAACCAATTAAGAAATTGTAGTACCCAGGTGTCAAGCTGAAGATTTGTATAAAAATATTTATGGCATCCCGTTAAGTTTTTGCTTTTGCAATAGCTTAAAAAAAGGAACTTCAAATGTACATCTATAAAAGACAAGGTAAAAAATTGAAGCAGATTATTAAAGAGAATACTCTCAGCACTTAAATTAAAAACACACGGAAATGTCCAAAATCAATATGTTAAACAAAAGAAACCAGACACAAAAGAGTAGATACAGCATTTACAGCATGACTTCACTTATCTTAAGTTCATGAATGAGTATTACTAAATTTATGGTAATGGAGAACAGGAGAAGAGTTGCTTTGAGAGAATAAGATGAATTTGCTGAAAATAGGGAAAAAAAAAAAAGAAAACTTTCTGGTCTAATGGGAAGGCTTTGTTTCTTGATTAGTATGGTACTCACATGAGTATATATATTTATCAAAATTAATTCATCTACAGAAGAACCATTTATTTGAATTTATAGAAATTTTGTTGTATTAATAAAAATAAAAAAAATTTCAAGAATAAAATTAAAGAACACTAGAGACCTGAATTTTATAAAAAATGCATTTAAAATGGAAATTAATCCCACTTTCTCACCCTGCACAAGAGTCAATTCAAGATGGATCAAAGACTTGGAAATTAGACCAGAGACTTTGAGGCTCTTTGAAGAGGGCATAGGTCCAACACTGCAACACATAGGCACTTAAAAACACTTTCTCAACAAGAGCCCAAGGGCACAACAAACTAAAAGGTGAATTAATATGTGGGACTGCATGAAACTGAAGAGCTTCTGTTCAGCAAAGGAAACTGTCAGGATCATCAACTGAGAGCCAACAGAATGGGAGAAGATTTTTGCTACCTATGCCTCAGAGGACTAATATCTAGAATACACAAAGAGCTTAAGAAACTCAACACTAAAAAACAAATAATTGAATAAAAAATAGGCAAGTGAACTAAATAGACACTTCACGAAAGAAGAAATTCAAATGGCCAATAAATGCATGCAAAATGTTCAACACCATTGGCAATCAGAGAGATGTAAATCAAAACTACCCTGAGATTTCACCTAACTACACCTAGAATGGCAATCATTCAAAACACAAACAACAATAGATGCTGGCGAGGATGTGGAGAATCGGGAACCCTAAAACATTGTTGGTGGGATTGCAAATTACTGCAACCACTTTAGAAAACAGTATGGAGGATTCTCAGAAGAATGGAAACTAATTTACCATTTAACCCAGCAATACCACTTCTGGGTATCTATCCAAAAGAAAGGAAACCAAACTACCAAACTAATGCTATCTATGTTCATAGCTGCACAATTCACCATAGGCAAACTATGGAACTAGCCAAGATGTCCATCAACAGATGAATGGATTACAAAACTATGAGATATGTACACAATGGAATTTTACTCAGCCATAAAAAAAACAAAATTATATAATTTTCAAAGAAATGGAAGGAACTGGAGGACATTATGCTAAGTGAGTTTAGTCAGTCAGAAAAAGTATGAAAACAGATGCTTTCCCTAATATGTGAAAGCTAAGGTGAAATGGGTCATAAGAGGACCTCCAGATGAAAAAGGAGATCCTATAGAGGAGCAAACAAGGCAACCTAATGGAGGGGATGGGAGAGGGGAAGAAGGAAACTCTCTAAAATACATGATGTACATAAAAAAACATATCGATGTCAACCATTAAGCCAAGCATGGGAGTGAGGGAAGGGTAGGAAATGGGATGGGGAGGGCGTAGGATTTAATGGGGTGATATGTGCATGTATATCTACACAAATTTTTTATCCCATTAAGTTGTATGAATTCAATGCAACAATAAAAATAATAAATAAATAAGTGCATTTAATAAACAAGTAAATATCTTTTCCTTTACCTACTCTAGGTAAAGATAACAATATTTAGAAAATTCAGTAAAATCTTATTCCAATCAGAGACAGGACTATTTGTTTGAGAATCTGTTTCAAACCAAAATGTAAGCTGGGCATGGTGGTGCACACTTGTAATTCCAAGCATTCAGGAGGCTGAGACTGGAGGATTGCGGTTCACCAATAGCCTCATCTACTTAGCAAGGCCCCTATCAACTCAGTGAGAGCCTGTTTCAAAAATAGACTAAAAAATAGGGCTGGGGGTGTAGCTTGGAGGTACAATGTTCTTGGGTTCCATCCCCAGTACTGCCAAAAAAAAAAAAAAAAAAAAAAAAAAGGAAAAAGGAAAAGGGGCTACAGGTGTAGGTTGGAGGTAAAATTTTGCTAGGTTCAATCCCATGTACCATATACACACAAAATACACACACACACACACACACACACACACCTTAAAAATCATGCCCAACTATTGCTGGGCAACACTATTCCTTTATACAGAGAAGAGATATGTTGGCACTATTATAAGTTTTTCCTTTCAAGTAAAAAATAAGCTATATAAATAGATCTCACTAATATCATAGCTGAGTAAATAAAAGAACTGAGTTCCCATTTATTTTTATATGTACACCTGAAGTTTTTCCAAACAAATAACAAGACTGTAAATGAGACAACAATGTAGGCTAAAGATCCCTTGTTGATTACATACCCCTATGTATGTAATACATACATCCATCTCTCTCTCTCTCTCTCTGTGTGTGTGTGTGTGTGTGTGTGTGTGTGTGTGTGTGTGTGTGTGTGTATTATATATACTCCCTCCTGCCCTGCTAACAAGAATTGAACCCAGGAACATTATGACACTGATCTGTATTTCCAGCCCTTATTTATTTTGGGAGCATCTAAATTGCCCAGATTGGCCTTGTACTTGTGATCCTCCTCCTTCAGCATCCCCATTAGCTAGGATTACATATATATATGAGCACACCCAGAAAACTCTTCTAAGTTCTTCTCTTTTGCTGAGTGTGATGGCACACACTAGTAATCTCAGTACTTGGGAGGCTGAGAAAAGAACTACATACGATGTATCTCTAGATGGCTTTAAATGATTTGTTACAGACTTATCACCTTACAATAAATTTTTAGGTATAGAATACCAAAGAATATGTGATTTTAAAAATTTCAAACTAGGCAGATATGCATATTTTAAAAAAACTTTTGGTGGTGCCAATAGTACTGATAGTAAACAAATGAAAAGAAGAATCAATTTCAATCAACTCCAGAAAAGATGCTAGGAATAGAAAATTAGTAACACAGATTTTGCCTGCAGGTTTCCATAGACAGTTGGAGTAGACAAATGTGGCGACAACAATGACAAAGCAATGGCAAGTTTTGTAATTCCTAAAGAAATCGAAAAACAATCAAATGATTCTTTCCTAGGAACTATAGATGGAGTTAAAAGAAGACGAGTAAGAAAAAAACTCCAGATTCAAGAAAATGAACTAGAGATCTACAAAGTATATATCAAAATCTGTAAGAAAATAAAGAAATTAAAATGTTATTATGTGTCCTACAATAAGGTTTTGGAATAAACCTTACTGTTTATCATGATGTTAGCTAGCCAAGTTTAAGCTGTATAGAAATTTAAGACTTTAAAATATGTTGATAAAAAGCTGGGCGTGGCCAGCCGTGGTGGCGCACACTTGTAATTCCAGCACTTGGGAGGCTGACACAGGAGGATTGCCCAAGTTCAAAGCCAGCCTCAGGTACTTAGTGAGGCTCAGCAATTTAGTGAGACCCTGTTTCCAAATAAAATATAAAATAGGTCTGAGAGTGTAACCTAAAGGTAGAAGGCCCCTGGGTTTCATCCCCAGTACCACACACACATAAAAAAATAAAATAAAATAAAAAAGAAAAAGCTGGCCTTGTGCACATGCTTGTAACCCCAGCATGACGGAGGCTGAAACCGGAGGTTCACAGTTCACAGACAGCCTCAACTAAAGGAAGGTCTTTTGCAACTCGGTGAGACCCAGTTTCAAAAATAATAAAAAAGAGACTAAAAATTAGGGTTGAGGGTGTAGCTTGGAGGTTCCATGCCCCTGTTGATAAAAAAAAAAATAAGTACTGTGCTAATTAGAAATGATTTAGTGTATTTCCTACAGTACATCTATTTTATAGGGATTCCTCAGGATTTAATAACTAAAGTAAATATGACACCAAATAAATGTTCATAGTTGTCAAGGAAAAAAGTTTTAAAAAGTGTGTATATATATATAAAAAATCAAAGTAGTCCCAGCAAATAGCCCATTTTCAACTGTTCTTGACCATGAGTTAACTGAAGAAGAAAAAAACAAACATGTATTATCTGAAAATTAAAAAAATAAAAAACAGGACTCTTTGGTATGTCTGTCAAATGAGTTTTCTGTTCATAGACATATAAAGCAACTTAGGGAAAAAGATCTAAAATTGATCCTTTTTTTTTTTTGGTAGTGCTGGGGTTCCTGAAAACCCTTCTCTGGGCTATACTCCCAGCCCTATTTTATATTTTTATTGGAAACAGGGTCTCTTAAGCCAGTTAGGCTGGTTTCGAACCTGCGCAATCCTCCTGTCTCTGCCTCCCAAGCTCGAGGATTGTAAGCGTGCACCACCACGCCCGGCTAATGATTACCATTTTAGTGTTTTATCATCTATAATCTCCTCACATTATATGTATAAAATTTGAAGTACATGCTATCTAAGTACTTGAGATCTTCAATTGTACTTAAAACCAATAAAGGTTGTGTATCCCTATCCTAAAATCCAAAATATAAGAGTTCTATAGCATTTACATGCCACAAGAAGAAAATTCCATGTTTGACTTCAGTCAAAACACAGGCACGCTAAAAATACTGCATAAAATTATCTTCAAGCTATGTTTATAAGGTATATAAGAAACAAGATTTTCATGTATAGACTTGGGGTCCAGGGCAAGGAATATCTCATTATAGATAAGGAATTAATTAATCTAGACTGTGACATATTTCTGAGCTGCAAGCATTTTAGATAAGGAATACTCAACCTGTAGTAGCTGTTAAAAATACTCACCATCTGTATACATAACGAAAAATCTTATTTTTAAATAAAAAAATATTAGTACCATAATACCAAAGAAGGTAATAAATTTCTTAGAGAACTTGATCACAACAAATTTGTTGACAGAATTTGGTCAAACAAAACTATTGGAAATATAGAGATTATTTAAGAAACATTTTGCTTAATTTAATAAATTACTGTTTAATCATCCTGATCTCCAAGCAATATTTTCACACTTAAAAAGTTATTTCAAAATGCAGCAATTTTAAAAGGTACTTACCATCCATATGACATATTGATTAATATAATCAGGATCACTGAGTTGATTTATTAATGGAAGAAGAATTCCTCGTGCAAGGATTTCCTAAAAAATATGTTTAAGAAAAATGCATTTAATGTATACTTCTCAAATCAACAGAATCATAAAAATTTCTAACACAATACTCTTAAATATCATAGCCATGATATAAAACAAAGTAAAACATGATCAATACAATCTTTTTGTGTGTGTGTTTGGTAACTGGGGTGGAGCCCAGGGTCTTTCTACCTCCTGGCTATACTCCCAGACCTATTTTACATTTTATTTGGAAACAGGGTCTCACTAAGTTGCTGAGAGACTCACTAAGTAGCTGAGGGTGGCTTCAAATATGTGTGATCCTCCTGTCTCAGCCTCCCAAGTGTGGGGATTACAAGTGTGAGCCACCACCCCCAACTCAATGCAATATTAAAACAGTGATTTACTGTATCACAGTTAAAGTAAATGAAACAAAGCCACCTATATTAACTTTAGACACATCTCCAAATTAACAACTAAAATTGAATAAAAAAAGTAAAAGAAAAGTTCTAGCGTATTAATAGCAATTTTTAAAAAGCAAACCATGAGAAAAAGGTGTTTATGAATTCATCTATATTAAAAATGTTAAGAAAAAAGAAGAAAAAAAAAAGATACCACTTTTAGACACATCTTTATTTAACCAAGCATCTACAGTAAAATATCAATGTTAGTTAAATCTGGGTGGCTGGAATATAAAAGTTTATTGTGTTATTTGCATAATTTTCTATGTTTAGAGATGTAAGTATAGATGGCGACCGAGAAAAGCGGGGCTTAAGAGTCCCGCTAACAACCAATCTCCGTTACCACAAAAAGAGCACCTTTCATAGCCAGAAAACACCATCACCAGAAAAACAAAAAAACCCACCAGGCTCCAGAGAGAAAGCAGACTGAGAACAGAGCTCAGGGCCACAGAGGAGACACACGCGCCCGAGGACGCGGCAGCAGCGCCATACTGCCGGCGGCAGCGGCGAACTCAGCGGACGGCTACAGCAAGCCGAGGTGAGCTGATGCGGAACAGCCAGGCGGGATCTTTTGGCGCAGACAGCATTTAAAGCTCCCAGTGGCTGAGCTCAGCACACGCTGCAGGGATTCAGAGTGGAAATCAAAACCAGAGAAGAAAAAATACGCCAGCCTCATGGCCGAGGGCGTGGCAGAGGTGCCATATTGCCACCGGCGGCGGCAGCAGCAGTGAATTCACCGAGTCCAGTACAGCTACATCTACGTACTCAAGAACAGTGAGTCAAATTGCGGGCCACAGAGGAGAAATCCCAGTATTGTGCCTCCTGGGACTTGACCCAGTGAGGGAGTGGTGGTGGCAGAGATATCACACCATAGGAGAGCGTGCAACCTGGCACCCCCCATAGTTTAAAGCAGCCTCTATCGACTCCCTGGGTCGGAGACTCTGTGATACAACCCAGTAAAGGAGTAGTAGGGTCTGAGATAATACAGACTCGAGATCCAGAGCACCTTAAGTGAAGCCATAGTGACCCAAAGGAAGAACCCAGAGAAGGCACAAACCTCCGAAATCATGGGAAAGAGGAATAACACTGAAGTAATGAATGTGCACAACCCCACAACATCAGAACCTGATAAAACAGAAAATCAGAGATTTCTAGAAGATCAAATCAGGAAAATAACTGTAGAAATAATAGAGGTGCTTCGAAAAGAACTCAGAGAGAGCCAAAAAGAGATAAAGGATGCAATTAATGAAGTAAAGGCCTCAATTCAAAGCACAAACAACCGATTAGACCACATGGAGAACAGAATCTCGCTCTTAGAAGATGAGCAATCCAAAAATGAATGCATAGTTTCTAATCTAGAAAAAGATATCCAACAGCAGGAATCTGACATTGAAGAAATATGGGCCCATCTTAAGAGAGCTAACCTAAGAATAATTGGAATAGAGGAGGGAAAAGAAAGTGATACCAAAGGGATCAACAATCTCTTCAAGGAAGTAATAGCAGAAAATTTTCCAAATATAGAGCAAGAGGTTGATACACAGATCCAGGAAACTTATAGAACTCCCTTTAGACAGGATCCGAGAAGAGGATCCCCACGCCATATAATTGTCAAAATGACCAATGTGGAAGCCAAGCAGAGAATCTTAAAGGCAACAAAAACAAAGGGCCAAGTGACATTCAGAGGCAAACCCATTAGAATCACTCCAGACTTCCCAAACCAAGTCATGAGAGCCAGAAGGGCTTGGAGTAACATATTCCAAACTCTGAAAGAAAACAACTTCCAGCCAAAAATTTCCTATCCAGCAAAACTTTCTATCAAATTAGATGGAGAAATAAGAAGCTTCCATGACAAACAGAAACTGAAGGAATTTATGTCTTCAAAACCAGCGCTAGAGAAAATACTCAAAGAGATTAACTACAAAGAAGAAATAGGTAACACTCACCAGAACCAGAGAAACAAGAGTTTCCATCCAACAGACAACTAAGATTGGTTATCTGTGGAGATTCATTATTTATGTTAGTCTTTTACCTATCTCTAAATTGTATTGTTTGCCTTTATTGTTGTTAATTTTTAGGATTTCTAGTTGGAATATTAATATACCTTCAGATATAGCATTTGGAAATATTTTATCCAATTCTATTAGTAACTTTTAACTCTGTTTACATTGTCTTTGGATATACAATATCTTTTTATTTTTTAGGGAGTTTGTATACTCTTCTGTTGCCTGTGCCATTGAAATCATATCCAAGAAATCACTGCCAATTTCAATGTTGTGAGGTTTTATGACCCAGATTTTCTCCTAAAAGTTTATAGTCTTAAGATTTATATTTAGGTCTTTTATCTAGTTTGAGTTAATACTTGTATGTGGGATTAGGTAAGGGTCCAATTTTATTCTTTTCCATGTAATTATTATTTTTCAATAATATTTAGTTAAAAGATTATTATTTCCACCACCAAATCTTCGTGGAAACCTTGTCAAAAATAACTTGACAATATAGGGAAGAAGTTAGCTCTAGGCTGGTATTTAACTCCAATGGTCTATATATCTGCCTTTAGAACAGTACTACACTGTTTCAATTATTGTAGCTTTATATGGTTTGAAATCAGAAAATATACATCTTCTAGCTTTGTTTTTGCTTCGAGATTGTTTTGGGTATCTAGAGTCCATATTCCATATCAGGATAGATTTTTTTCTGAAAAATAAATATATGATAGTTTCACCTAAAAAAAAGAAAAAAATATTCTCTGGTAAGAAAGAAAGCAAAAAGAAATATTGAAATGTTATCTTTAAGTCATCAAAAGCTTGGTATCAGACAAATGAAACTGTTATGTGAGATTATCATTTTTAATTTTGGATAAATTGCTATAATACTAGATGTCAACCACTAAGCCAAGCATGGGAGGGAGGGATGGGGAGAGAATGGGGTGGGGATCGGGTGGGGGCTGACTGGGCGATGTGTGCATGTATGTCTACAAAAGTTTGTATCCCACTATGATGTATGAATACAGTGCACCAATAAAATAAAATTTAAAAAAAAAAAATTTTCTATGTTTAAATATATTCCCAATAAGAAAGTGATATATATCATAATACTCATTGCTACTTACCATTCTCTATAATATACCTTCCCTTTTTTCCAGCTGGTTGTGCTCCAAACTGCTAAACTTTTGTCTTTTCTTTAAGGTCTGACTGAAATATCAATTATCCTATTAATAAATCCTAACTATCTCAGCTGGTTATAATACACATTTCCCTGTATTTACAGCATTTATCACTTAAAATTTTCCATGTTATTCTATATCTTATGTTTTTCTAACAGACTACTGCCATCTATGAATCCTCCATATATGAGTAGAATTGGTCAATTAATGACTAACCTGTATCTTCTCAAGGTCATAGTCATTTGTTAAATGAGTGAAAATAAGGATTCAGAACTGATTCTATTAATACACTGTTTTACCTCTTATTAACCACCATTCCTCAATGCCTGTTATCGCTAAATTTGTGGAATATCATTTCTTGAGAATATTGGAGATGCTCAATAACAATAAGCTTAATAAAATGATACTATTATAAATAAAAGACTGACATTCCTTTTGTCAGAATTCTAATGTATCTGAATCATTTTCTAGTATACGCTCATAAAAGGTAATCTTTATTTTCATTTAAAGAAAAAAATATTTTCTTTTTTTTTTTTTTGGTGGTACTGGGGATCCTGGATGCCCTTCTACCTCCGGGCTATACTCCCAGACCTATTTTTACATTTTTATTGGAAACAGGGTCTACTAAGCCAGCATGCATGACTGGCTTCGAACCTGCGCGATCCTCCTGTCTCTGCCTCCCAAGCATGGGGATTACAAGCGTGTGCCACCACGCCAGGCTAAAGAAATATTTTAAGTAAGTTTACTTTTCTAAGTTGTCCAAGTCTCTAACAACTACTCCCGCTGATGAATTAATTTTTCCAACAGACACTAATGGAGGTGCGAGTAATTTTTAGAAATCTCTTAGAATAATTTACAGTCCAAAATTACAGATAATTGCTTCTTTCAAGTTTATCTCGAGCCACTATACACACAAATGCACGTATATACACACACACACACACACATATATATATATATAAAAATTTATCTCCTTCAAATTATGTCTCTGGCCACATGTGTTCAAATTTATAAATGTATTCTGTAAATAAATGTAAGAAAATTTCTTTCAAAATGAGAAAAAATAAATGGGAAAGAATTTTGAACTTATTAATTAATGCAATTAGCTAATCTGTCTTACAAAACTACTTTGTTTTCCTCATTTGCCTCATAAAAAGGAAAAAGGTCTGATTCATTAAGGGCTAACCATATGACTCAAAAATTCCTATATAAAACCTAGTGAGAACTCTGGGCCCCGGGTGGAGTCGTGCGAGCACACCGGACTCCTGGAGAAACCAGGGCCCCGTCGCAAGGCCCTGGGTCCCGGGCGGGGGTCAGGCAGGGCACTCCGGACATCCGGAGGAGCTGGGGCACAGGTCACAGGACTCTGGGCCCGAGGCATAGTCGTACGCAACACAGAGGACCCCTGGAGAAACCTGGACCCGGGTTGCAAGGCCCTGGGCCCCATGCGGGGGTCTGGTGGGGCACACCGGACCCCCAGAAGAGCTGGGATCCGGGTCGCAGGACTCTGGGCCCCAGGCGGAGTAGTGCGGAGCATGCTGGACCCCTAGAGAAACTGGGGTGGGTTGCAAGGCCGTAGGCCATGGGCCCTGGGCAGGAGTCAGGCAGGGCACGCAGGAACCCTCCACCACCAAGAACCGGGGCCTCGGCCGCCGTGCTACTGAGTGCCGGATCCCGCAACCTCCTCAAACCACACATACTGTCTTCTATTAAAAAAAAAAAAAAAAAAAAAAAAAGGAAAAGGAAAAGAAAAAAGAAAAGAAAAGAAAAATATCAGAGTGGTCAAGAAGGCCATGGCGGATACCAAGATACTGGAGATGCAGACAAAACTTATCCAAATGAACTGAAACTTTGGGAAAAATTCCCCGTGAAGGAGGACTGCCTCTTTACATTCTTAAGAATCCTGGACATCACTTGTAAGAAGACAGTTTAGGGGAGAGCTAGGAGGAAAGTGGTGTTGGAAGCGGTTGCCGCGATGGCGGTGGAGACTTGTATTCAGGAGAGGCAGAAATCTGATGCTACCAACCTTATTTTTTGGAGAAATTACACCAAACATCGAATGCTACCGTTGCGCATACTTAGAAACACTGGACAACATTCAGAGTGAAAGAAGAGCTTGGGAAAGATTTGAAATGGTGGAGGCAGTGGCAATGGCAGTGGCCAGTACTCAGGGGAGGCAGAGATCTGATGCATTACACCTGGAACTTTTGAAATAATAACCCCAGAGGCAGAATGCTACCACCATGCACCCTCGGGAACGTGAGACAACCTGCTGGGCAAAGAGGGTGCTCGCATTGGAGCCTGCTGAGGGGTGAGGCCAGCGACAAGGACAGCAAAGCTGGGATTGGAGCCTGCCGTGAGGCAAGGCCGGTGCTGGGGCTTCCAAGGCCGGGATTGGAGCATGCTGAGGGGTGAGGCCGGTACCGAGGCCAATGAGGCTGGGATAGGAACCTGCTGTGAGGCAAGGCCGGGGCTGGGGCCTCTGAGGCCGGAATCGGAGCCTGCCAAGGGGTTAGGCTGGTGCCAGGGCCAGCAGCCAGCATCGGAGCCTGCCGTGAGGCAAGGCTGCTACTGAGGCCTCTGAGGCTGGAATCAGAGCCTGCTGAGGGGTTAGGCGGGTGCCGAGGCCAGCAAGGCCAGGATCGGAGCCTGCCAAGGGGTTAGACTCGTGCTGGGGCCAGTGAAGCTGGGATCGGAGCCTGCCGTGAGGCAAGGCCGGTGCTGGGGCCTCTGAGGCCAGGATCGGAGCCTGCCGAGGGGTTAGGCTGGTGCTGGGGCCAGCGAGACCAGGAGCGGAGCCTGCCGTGAGCCAAGGCCGGTGCTGCGGCATCCGAGGCCTGGATTGGAGCCTGCTGAGGGGTAAGGCCGGTGCCGGGGCCAGTGAGGCTGGGATCGGAGCCTGCCATGAGGCATAGCCACTATTAAGGCCTCCACGGCTGGGATCGGAGCCTGCCGAAGGGTTAGGCTGGCACGGGGGCCAGTGAGGCCAGGATCGGAGCGTGCTGTGAGGAAGGCCAGTGCTGGGGCCTCCGAGGCCGGGATCAGAGCCTGCCGAGGGGTTAGGCCGGTACCAAGGCCAATGGCTGGCATCGGAGCCTGCCTTGAGGTAAGGCCGCTACTGAGGCCTCCAAGGCCGGGATCGGAGCCTGCTGAGGGGTTAGGCCGGTGCAGGGGCCAGCGAGGCCGGGATCAGAGTCTGCTGTGAGGCAAGGCTGGTGCTGGGCCCTCGAGGCCTGGATTGGAGCCTGCCGAGGGGTAAGGCCGGTGCCGGGGCCAGTGAGACCAGGATCGGAGCCTGCCGTTGGCACGGCCGCTACTATGGCCTCCGAGGCCGGGATCGGAGCCTGCCGAGGGGTTAGGTCGATGCCGGGGCCAGCGAGGCTGGGATCGGAGCCTGCCATGAGGCAAGGCCGGTGCTGGGGCCTGCGAGGCTGTGATCGGAGCCTGCCGAGGGTTAGGCCAGTGCCGGGGCCAGTGGCCAGCATCAGAGCCTGCCTTGAGTCAAGGCTGCTACTGAGGCCTCCGAGGCCGGAATCGAAGCCTGCCGAGGGGTTAGGCCAGTGCCAGGGCCAGCGAGGCTGGGATCGGAGCCTGCCATGAGGCAAGGCCGGTGCTGGGGCCTCCGAGGCTGGGATCGGAGACTGCCGAGGGTTTAGGCTGGTGCCGGGGTCAGAGAGGCTGGGACGGAGACTGCCTTTAGGCAAGGCTGGTGCTGGGGCCACTGAGGCTGGGATCAGAGCCAGCTGAGGGGTTAGGCCGGTGCAGGGGCCAGCGAGGCCAGAATCAGGGCCTCCCATGAGGCAAGGCCACTGCTTGAGCCAGCGAGGTCTGGATCAGTCCACCGGGTAGCCAGGCCACTACTGGGGCCGTCAAGAGTGGAATCTGTACTTGCAATGCAGCATGCACAGAGAAATATCACAGAAAATAAAAACCAGATTGCTTCCCCTAAACAGCAATAACTAGGAGGAAAGGGGTAACAGGAAGAGGTCTAGTTATAGAAAGGGCCCTATAGCGATGCAATTAAGGTGACCAATCAGAGGGTATGGGATAGGAGAGGATGGAACCTCTTTAAAACTCAGGAGGTATATAAGCAAATGTATCAGAGTTAATCACCAAAGAAGCATGGGATCGAGGGAGGGGGAGCGATGGGATGGGGACTGGATGAGGGCTGATTGGATGATGTGTGCTTGTATATCCTCTCAAGTCTTGTATTCCAATGTGATGTATGATTACAATGCACCAATAAAAATCAATCAATCAATCAATCAATAAAACCTAGGGAGAGCTCTAAATATTCCAAAGTAAGAGGCCAGTTACATGAAATTCTTACATTAAGATCTAGACAACAAGCACCAAGTATCAATATGGAGCCTAAGATATATAAAGTCACTAAAGACCTGAATTTTTAACAGGGTCTCTTTTTTGGGGGGGTCTTTTTGGACTGGGGACCTAACCCAGGGAAGTGCACTTGCTAGGCAAGCACTTTGCCACTGAGCTACATCCCAGCCCAATCTGAATTTTGAATTTTTAAATAAGTAAAACACACTAACTGAAAGAAAGTAGAAGCAATTAAATAGCAATTAACTCAAACACTGTGATTTGTATAGTCTATACAAAAGACCCACATAAAGGAAAGAACTCTTTCATCTGTTATTTAGTCTAAACAAAAATGTCTACTGGGAAAACTTGAAATTAATTACTGACCAAAAATACTGATAAAGAATTATCAAGAGGCGGGCATGGTGGTGCACACTTGTAATCTCCACTCTTGGGAGGCAGAGGCAGGAGGATCGTGCTGGTTCGGAGCCAGCCTTGCTGGCTTAACAGACCCTGTTTTCACATAAATTGGTAAAAAAATAGGTATGGGAGTGTAGCCCGTGGGAGTGTATCCTGGAGGTGGAAGGGCTTCCAGGAACCCCAGTACCACCAAAAAAAAAAAAAAAAAAAAAAAAAAAAAAAATTATCAAGAGAAAAAAAATTGCTGAATATTTTGCTTTACCATTACTCTTACTCAATTAGATCAAACAAAAAGAGATGAAACACTGGCTTGAAAGAAATTAGTAACAAAATATATTTTTATTACAAGCATATTTATTTTAAACAATAACCTCATATTACAAAACAAATCTTCATTTATAGTTCTTAGGATGCAGATTATTTCTTCAAGAAGCTGGAATAGCTGCACACCGTACCCAGCAAGAGGGAAAATGAGTTTCCTCTTATGTTACAAGTAATTCTGATTTAGTACCTGCTATATTCCAGACACTATGTTAAACAACTAGGTATATAATGATGATATATAATGATAAGGTCCCTGCCCTCAAGGAATTTATATTTCATGTGAGAGAAATGTATCAATTAAGTAAACACAACCAAATTATCACTTTAAAATATGAATAATACTCTGAAGAAAAATAATGGTACTACCTGCAATTAATAGGGAATTATAAGCAAGCTATCTTAAGATTTGGTGGTCAAGGAAGTATCTCTGGAGAAGAGACTTTAAGTGAAATTAAAAAAAAAAAAAAGGAGTATAATTTAGCCAAGAGAATAACAACAACCAATCTGAGCAAAGGAAAAAAAGCACAGGAAATAAGTCTATGATGAGAGAGAAGGAAAATAACCTTTTGGGAGAGAAAGCCCACCTGGCAAGAATATAGTGATGACTGACAAGGATGTTATCCTTAACCAAACTTAAGCAGGCTTCTCTGAACTCTCTTCTAAATTATGCCTCAATGTGTGAACTTCCATGTTTATGCATCACTGTATCACACTTTTTTTTGGGGGGGGGGGGTACTAGGGATCAAATCCAGGGACATTCCACTTCCAAACTACACTCCCAGACCTTTTTGATTTTTGATTTTGAAACAGAGTCTCACTAAATTGTTGAGGCTGGCTTCAATAATACTGTCAAATAAATTTACTAATAACACCTCCATCCTTTATATTTGATCAAATTCCTCATCCCTGACTTGATATTTGATTATCCTAGCCTACCTTTAGCAAGAAGTTTGTTTAAACAGAATTACCTCTTACCCCTGATATGCCTCTTAAAAACTTTCCATCCATTGATCCCCACCCTACCCCTGGGATGTAAATCCCCACTCATTCTTGTTGTATTTAGAAGTGAGACCAGTTGTATACTGAGGTCTTACAATAATTCCTGAATAACCTTCCTCCCTCCTTTTATTATTTTTTAACCATGTACTGTCAGCCTCTGGTCTTAGGCACTACATGGCACAAAGGAATGTTTCGTTACATGGGTAAAGAAACTGTATCACAAAAGACCTAGTAAACTTCTGACTTTTTCCATTTTGCTTAATTTTGATAACATTTACTGGGATGAAGAAAAGACTAACAGGAGAAAAAATATGGAAGCAAGACATGGAGTTCAACTAATGACATAAATTTAAAACTCATTAGCATTTGAATGGTGTTTAAAGCCACAGGAATGGATAAGCAAAAGAGGGCCTAGACCTGGAGAACATGAGTATTTAAAAGTTAAGCAGAGCCAGGATTGGTGGTGTATCCCTATAATACCAGTACTTGGGAAGCTGAGACAGGAGGATCATAGGTTCTAGGCCAAGCTCAGCAACTCAGCAAGACTGTTTCAAACAAAAAATAAAATAGGGCTGGGGAAATAACTTGGAGGTAGAAAACCCTCGGTTTAAAATAAAAATCAAAAAAGTTAAACAGAATAGGAATTCAGATATATGATAAATGTGAGATGATAGGACTAGGACAGATATTTACTACCTTGGATAATAACTGCCTATAACCATATTATTTAATATGATCCCTCTGATAAAAACCTAGCACTTTCTACTCATTTCATATAAGTCCCATTAAAATACCCTGAGAAGTACACCAAATTCAAGCTACATAGATGTTAGGAAATTCTGTGGTATTGCTTAAACAATAATGTACAAGCATAAAACATGTTTCAGAAACTGATACCCATTTACAAGAGGAGAGAGTAAAGAGATTGTAAGATTTTTCATAAAAATTAAAAATGTTCATTGTACCCATTCAAATGTGATAAAGTCTTAAATAAATGGCACTTCTCAATCATAACAAGAAGCCAAAGCCAAATGTTACTTCTTTACATGCACACACAATTTTACTTTATAGGCTTACACTAGAAACAGATTCCAAGACTATCATTCTCACCTGACTTAATTCATGTCCAATCATGAAACTCAGAATACTGGCATTCCAGCTTTGTTTTTAAGATTTCTGTCCAGAAATGTTATTTTTATCTACTCAAATTTAGGTAAAGCTATAATGTTAAATATTTATTATAACCTAAAACCTATGAACCTAACTCTGAAGTAAGGCAGTTCTCAGAGTACTGACCAAGAACCTTTGGGGGATTGAGAAAAGGTCCCCTAGATCCTTTCAGGGAATCTGAGTCATGCACCACCATGCCCAGCTTCTTGTTTTGAATTTATAATTCAAAAATATTTTAGAGAAAGACCATATGAACAGAAACTCTTTGACAGTCTTCAATGATTTTTAACAGGGTCTAACAGAGTCTTGAAATAAAAATTTGGGTAACTATTGCTCTAAGTTTCTTTACAGTAATTATTAAGTATAAGTTTAAACTTACCCTGACAAAGTATCGCATGATCTTGTTCTGGAAATCTCCAGGAGGTAGCAATAAATATAATAAGACCTCACACAAATCTCTTAGGAATCCTAAAAATAGAAAAAGTAGCTATAACAATTCTTTACTTACTCTAAAACATTAAAAAAGGTGGAAGTAATCAGTTCCCTGGTTATACCAGTTTATTATTTTAGTAATTAGTATACATCATTATTCATTTAGTAATTAGTATACATCATTATTCATTAAAATTCATTCATTGTTCTCTAAGTAGTTACTATTCATTAATAAAACTAATATTTTTAATTATTTTCAATTTTAACAAATTTTTTGAATCATGAGAAACCTCAACTACAAAATATTTTCTCCAAAACAAGCTTTAGATAAGTTTTAGATATACTGTGTATTCTGTACTTCTCCCACACATTGATTATCTTTATATACTTCAAAGTTATTTGGTCAGTTAAACATGGACCTGTAAAATCCTTAAAGATTAAAAAAAGCACAATTTCAGCAGGTAATAATAAAGAAAGAGTATGCTCTTCTATTCTAATAATTTAAGAGAACTATGCCGAGCGTGGTGGCACACGCGTGTAATCCCTGCGCTTGGGAGGTGGAGACAAGAGGATCCCGCTGGTTCGAAGCCAGTCTCTCTCTGGCTTAGAGACCCTGTTTCCAAATAAAAAAGTATAAAAGAGGTCTGGGAATGCAGCCTGGAGTTAGAAGGGTTTCCAGGAACCCCAGTACCACCAAGAGAAGGGGGGGGGAGAGGGAGAGGGAGAGGGAGAGGGAGAGGAGGGAGGGGAGAGGGGAGGAGAGGGGAGGGGAGGAGAGGAGAGGAGAGGAGAGGAGAGGGAGAGAGAGAACACTAAACTTTTCCAAAGTGTTGTATACTATTATTTTTTTTATTTTTTTATTTTTTTATTTTTTTTTTGGCCGATCTGGGGATGGAACCCAGGAGCATTTGATCTCCAAACTACAACCCCTGCACTATTTTTTTTGTTCTTTATTTTGAAACCAGGTCTCACTGAGTTACAAAGAGCCTCACTAAGCAGCTGAGGCTGTCCACAATCCACAATCCTCTGGTCACAGCCTCTCGAATGCTGGGATTACAAGCATGAGCCACCACACCCGGCTCATTGTACACTATTATATCTATTTTTTAGATTTAACTTTTACTTCATAATGACACTTCATGAACTGGCAAAAACTGAATGTTACAATAAAAAGGAAAGAATAAAAAAGGAGGAAAAAAGAAAAAAGAGAGGCAAACAACAAAACAGTTTAAACATTTTCAAAATCTAAGAAAATAATTTCCACAACTAGAAATGCTTTTCTGTGGTTGTTTTTATGCTGACACTTGCCAGAATAAAACTAAATAGGTAATCCAATTAATTTTAAAAAGTGCCAATTATTCTACTTCATGGTTAAACTGGAAAAAGATCCTTAACTAAAGCTTTCCTGGTATAACCATCAACAAATAAGTGACAAGTTTATTCATATCTATAAATTTTATCTGATATAATTATCTTTAAAATATTTTAGGGTAACAGTTTTTATTTTATATTTGAGTGCAGCAGTGAAAGAGATAATATAAAGAAATACAATTATATCTCTTTGGAAATTTTTTTTTTTTTTTTACGGTACTTGGATGGAACCTAAGGAAATTCTATCTCTTAAGTAGAATAATTAATAATTAATCTGAAGGGGAAAATTACTATAGTTCATAAAATACCAATGTTTAATTTTAAATGTTTGTGCTTTCTGTATTTTAAAATTGGCAGATGAAATTTTAAAGATAACCTCTAAAAATGAAAAAAGAATGTGAAAATTAGTAAGAGTTGAAATAAAATGAATAGTGTCTTCACTATGTTATATTTCTATGTAAGAATTTCACTCTTAGATTTGTTCTGCTAACTTGTCTTTACTATAGTTACTATTTTCAAAAGGGTTATATTAAAAAGAAAACCTTCTTCATCTTTGGGAGAAGTGCACACTAGGTCACGGCAAACATCCTTCTCCATTTCCACTTCAACTTCAAAGAATGTATCTACAAGATCTTCTGCTGTACCTGAAAAGAAACAACTTAAGATATACAAAGAGAAAAGAAAACAGATTTTTAAATCTTAATTTTCAAATGGAGCAAAGATATTACCTTTTACTTGATCATCTTTCTCCGTTATTTTCTGTTGGGCTTTTCTGAAAACTCGTAGGTGTGTGCCAAAATCATCTACAATGCGTGTAGTAAAATAAGGTTGCCAGTCTATTTCTTTTGACCTTATAAAAAACACATTACATATAAGCATTACATAAATGCTTTCCAAAATTAAGTTCATTTTTATGACTGTCATTGATTATCATACAGACTAAAATTTTGTTTTTACTGAAATTTTATTATTTTTATTATCTTTTTTGTTATTTTTAGTAACTCGGACTCCATTTCACAATACCCAAAGTAAAGCAAATTTATTTTGTGAAGTCTTCTAACAGTATTATTTTTCAATTATTTTGTGCCAAAGCTTAAAAGTACTATTTAAATTCTTAAAAGAGGAAAAGAAATTAATTTTTTCTAGTTAAATCTCAAATAAGTTTGACCATAGGTATATCAAACACACAGAGATTTAAGAATACATAAGAAATGTTTTGCTTATTCTTAATTTCTTCTGAATCCATCTGAATTCTCCATATTAGTTATAAAACCCAAATTCTGAACCAAATACTTCTGGTATGAACTTGATTGATTTCTACTTGCATATACTGGCACTGAAAAACATAACCGTTAGAAATAACTGGTCACACAGAACTGATGTGTTTTTAAAGAAGGAAAAAAAAAATCACATACATAAAAGCCTTTAAAATACCAGTGAAAAATTAATGACTAACTTTATTATCTCATACTCTATCTCAAAAACAACAGACCTCAAGAAACAGTGCTAATTCAGTACAGCAGTGAAACAGATAATATCAAGAGATACAATTTTATCTCTCTTAAGATTTTTTTGTATGTGTGGTACTTGGATTGAACCTAAGGCAATTCTACCACTAAGCTACACCCCTAGCCCTGGTTTTTATTCTTTATTTTAAAATAGGGTTTCACTAAGTAGCTGGGGCTTTCTGCAAACCACTATCCTCCTGTCTCAGCCTTCCAAACGCTGAGACTACAATGTGTGCCACCACAACCAACTTGAAAAGAAAATTTTTAAGTAAACATTTTTTTTTGTCAGTGATGTTTTATTCTTAAAATAGCACTAATATTACTTCACCATTTAAGAAACATACCAAGTAAATACAAGTCAAGGAGAATATTCTTGACGGTGGGCAATGGGGGAACCAGACAAGTTATATAGAAATTCATTATGGTAATTATCAATGTATGTATAATAAACAAAAAACTAGTAAAGAGTTGACTTAATTATTGTCATTTTTTAAGAAGAAACTTTGAATAATGATGATGGCATTTAGAAAGTAACAGATGAGCCTGGCGTGGTGGCGCACGCTTGGAATCCCTATGCTTGGGAGGCGAAGACAGGAGGATCGTGCAGGTTCGAAGCCAGCCACGCTGGCTTACGAGACCCTGTTTCCAAATAAAAATATAAAAATAGGTCTGGGAGTGTAGCCCAGAGGTATAGAAGGGCTTCCAGGAACCCCAGTACCACCACCAAAAAAAAAAAAAAAAAAGTAACAGATGGCTGTTTTCAAATAAAAACATCAAGTTTTTAACATTAAAATTATTTCTAAGGTCACAACTATAGTTTGTTATACACATGAAAACAAAGAGTAAACTATAAGTACATTAACAGAAAGAGTAAATTAATATTAGAAGTTATCCCTGAGCTAAAAAATCTGAGAAAGGATATTAGTATATAAGATTCATATATATAAGCTTAAGTCTAGCAATCTCTAGAGTCTTTTTATTTAAAAAACAAATTCACAATCTTTGTAGACACCTTTTGAAAATCTTTACATGAATATTTACTCAGTCATCTATACTTGAAAATTTTATAAAAACAGAATGTATTTAAGTCTAGACCACTAGATTGTTTAATCTATAAAAGTTTCATTCTAACAAATTTAGAAAAAAAGACCATATAATTATAAATTTAAATTATATCTATTCTGTTTCATGGTGATAATATTTAATTACTGAAATTTTCAAACAAAATAAAAACATACCAGCCAGGTGTGGTGGCACACGCTTGTAACCCCAGTACCTGGGAGGCTGAGACAGAAGAATTGTAGGTTTGAGGCTAGCCTCAGCTAACTAGTGAGGCCCTCTGCAACTTAGTGAGATACTGTTTCAAAATAAAGAGTTAAAAATAGGGCTGGAGGTGTAGCTCAGAAGTATAATGTCGCTGGGCAGCTGGGCGTGGTGGCTCACGCTTGTAATCCCTGCACTTGGGAGGCAGAGGCAGGAGGATCGAGGTCAGCCATGCTGGCTTAAGAGACCCTGTTTCAAAAAAAAATACAGAAAATAGGTCTGGGAGTGTAGCCCAGAGGTAGAAGGGCTTCCAGGAACCCCAGTATCACCACCAAAAAAAAAAAAAAAAGTAGAATGTCCCTGGGTTCAATTCCCAGTACTGAAAAAAATAAAAATATACCAATAGCAGAAAGGCTTTATAATTCCATCTTCTTGACTCATTACAATATGTAATGACATCTAAAGTCGGTAAGAAATGCAAATACATAAAATTCTTTAATTTTTTTTTTTTTTGGTGGTACTTGGGTTCCTGGAAGCCCTTCTACCTCTGGGCTACACTCCCAGACCTATTTTTTACATTTTTATTTGGAAACAGGGTCTCCTAAGCCAGCACACGCGGCTGGCTTCGAACCTGCGTGATCCTCCTGTCTCTGCTTCCCAAGCGCAGGGATTACAAGCGTGCGCCACCACGCCCGGCTAAAATTCTTTAAATTTTAAGAAAGTTTTTCTATTGTCAATATAGAAATATGATGAGTATAAAGAAAACGGGAAAAACTATATTATACATTTTCATTCAATATCATTATTTTCCTCAAATCTGAGTTTGTACCAAAGCCTCCATGTAAACTTAATAGACATTCCAAGTCAAGAAGAGTATTCATTACTTCTCATTAACAAATGGAAGAATATACACTGCAATTGTGTCATGTTTGTCTTGACAAAATTAGAAAATACTTTGATGGCAGAGAATTACTTTCTAAAACTATAGCGTATGATGTATGTGAGAAATGGCATGTGAATGTTAATAAAAAATGATTCAATTATATAACAACACAGTACTTCCTACTGTATTAATTACATAGTTTTCTATTGCATCTAATAACATCAAATATTCTTAAAATTATGCCCACAAGAAGCTTTTACATTTTTGTTTAAAATATTCCCCTACATGAGAACTATTCTCATATGTGTTATCACATAAGCCATATTACTAACACTTTCAATTTATTACTTATAAACTGTCATTTCTTGAATTTAAAAAGCAATAGTCCTTGAAGCATATATATCTTTTCAACATTATTCAAAAAATTAGTTTCCTAGAAATGAAATAAGAAATGATGTTTAACTAAAGCACAAAAGCAAAGAAAAACCAGAAACTACATTTACAATGAACATAAATTTTGCATGCCCTTACATGATCTCTACTGTCCCCATCCCACTTCTCCCACACTCTTGTAGGTCTTCCACATCTACTCATCACCCTTCAATCCCATTTCCCATAGAACAGAGTTACCCTATATAAACCATGTAGAAAATGACGGTATAACTTGTAACCTTTAAATATTCTCCAGTGTCACCCCTTTGTTCTTAGCATGAATACATACTCTAAGATCTTGCACAATTGCACCCTTGCTAGTTCTTTCTCCCTCATCATCTATTTCACCCTCTTCCTTCCTGTCTGCAGACAGACTTTTTTTCTATTTCTCAAACTCAAATATGCCCCTCTCTTACCTAAGTGCCTCTGTACATACTATTTCCTTTCTAAGTTTGCTCAATCCTATCAACTCTCCACAAGTTTCCCTCCTGCCCCCAATATTCAATTGAAAAATTCAGTTTATACTTCAGAGTTCACATAAAATGTCAATTACACATGGCAGTCTTCATTGACTTCCACCTTCTCCACCATTCCCCCAAACTAGATCTGATTCTCCAATTATATATTCTAATAACACTCAACTTTAAGATATGCAGTTAAATACTTTCACTGTTAGAATAAAAAATCTCAAGCTAAGTGTGGTGGTATACTATCCATACATGTAATGCTGACAGGTTTGATGCCAGCATACAGTAATGTAGGCAATATTTCAAAATAAAAAATAAAATAAATTGGGCATGGTGGTTCATGCTTGTAATTCCAGTATTTGAGAGGCTGAAACAGGAGGATAGCAGGTTCTTAGCCAACCTCAGCTACTTAGTGAGGCTCTCCACAACTTAGTGAGACCTTGTTTTAAAAATAAAAAATAAATTGCCTGGCATGGTGGCACATACTTATAATCCCCGTGCTTGGGAAACGGAGACAGGAGGATCACGTAGGTTCAAGGACAGCCTTGCTGCCTTAGGAGACCCTGTTTCCAAATAAAAATATAAAATAGGTATGGGAGTGTAGCACAGAAGTAGAAGGGACCAATAAATAAATAAATAAAAATAAAGAAAAAAAATAGGGCTGGGGGTGTAGATTGGAGGTAGAATGCCCCTGGGTTCAATCCCCAGTAACGGAAAAGTAAAATAAAATAAAATGAAATGAAATGAAATAAAATAAGACTGCAGATATAATTCAGAGGCAGAATACCCTGAGTTCAATCCCAAGTACCCCCCCCACATAAACATAATAAAAATATTAGAAAAGTATGGACTTTAATTCAACTATGTCTGTTTTATTTACATGGTATTCACCTAAGTAAAATTACATATAAAACTTTCAATGTAAGCCTAAGATTCTTTAACTATGTAGTATTAACATGTCCCTTGTCTTGAATAAACCACAGACTGTGTCCAGATTGCAAAAGCTAGTTTCTAGGGTCTTTGAAATGGCATGACCACTAACATTTGTGAACAAATCTAAGTGCAGGGTCTTTTACAATGTTTCTTCAATATTTCATAGTTGTCTTTTCTACACTTGATTTAACTATAACCTCCAGATAGCTTTGAGTAATTTCAAAGTAAGTGACTATGTTTTCATAGAAACTACCTTGTCATATTCATATTTCCTTAAGTTAAGAGAATTAAACTACATGATTATAATAAAAAGTTTAATTGAATGCAGACTTAGAAACAAATATAACTTTTAACATGCTTATCTTTCTCCTATATATCACCAATGTTCAAGTCATAACACAAATTTTATTATACTTTTCTGGTAGCCTAGGCATCATACAACTGACTTTTGATAAGGTTAAAATTCAAAAGATGGGAACAGAAGTGGACAAAAGTAATAACATCAGGTAAGGAACTATAGAATACTGGCTAACCATCAGTTTAGAAAGTTCCCACTAGGGTAGTACAGAATTGGTACTATTTCAAAAAATAGTTCTGTTGAAGAGAACCACACACAAAAATAAGCAGAGGTTAAGTAATGTCCCACAATTTAGAGGCTTCAATAAAGTAAGGCTACAGTTAAATCCTGATGGATGAATGAATAGTATTTATATGGGAGGAGAAAGGATACAGAAATGTGTAAAAGACGGGAATGAGCATGGCATCCAATGCAAGGGTCATCTCATAATACACTTGCCTGCCCAGAGAAGAGGGTGACCATTTGGCAGTAAAGGCAATCTTCACATTCATGGCAGAATACTTTCCTGGAAAAGGTGCCTTATGTCAAAATAATAAAATGCTTTTTTCATAGAAACAATCCGATAAGAAATGTTCTCTTACTGGTGCCCCACTACTTTTTCATAGAAATGACTACTAAGTCCTTATTTTAAAACAGTAGTTAAAAGTAAGAGTATACATACATACATACACACCCAGGATCTTAGTATTTTGGAATTCAAAGAGATCTCAAAGAAGGAAGGAATACATACATACACACACTAGATTTTTAAAGAATATTTATTATGTCAAAATAACCAATCACTTAAAATTAAAATAATTGTACTCATTTTCTACAAAGAAGGCTATTATTATCTATGTAACATAAAGCAGAAAAAATTAAATGATTAATATAATACAATTCCTAGTTTTTTTTCTGGGGATACTTGACAAGTATTTTGGAGAGAATTTGAAAAAAGTTTCATCTCACGAATGGGCTTTTTGGTTAAATGGCCCACAAACAATTTCTGTTGAGAGAAAGCAAGTGAGTGGCCTATCTAAGAAAGAAAAATGCTTCCTTCTTCCTTGAAGCACTGAATTGGACACTAATTTCCCTCATATTTCACTACTAAAAAGAATATGCCTTTAAAATATATAACCATTTATCTCAATCATTCAAGAATCCTTGAAATTGTACTTTGTAACAGTATCAAAAGCTCAGCCTAGATTTAATTGGGCAAAATTCTGAGGACAAAAACTATAACCTTGATCCTAAATCCACTAAGTCAATTTCCTCTCTTCAACCTCAATTTACTCATAAACAGCACATGTTACCATAACCATCAGTCAAGAGTGCATTTTCTCCCTTTTGTCAAATCTATTTTAAGGATTTAGTTAGTACTAATTAAAATAGTTTTTTCACAAACTTCTTTAACTTATATTTATTATTTGCCCCTACTATAATCTTCTAAAGTATATGAGAAATTCCTTAGTCAAAGTTACATTAAGCTGGGTATAATAGCACATGCTGGTAATCCTAGTACTAGCAAGATTAAGAAAGAGGGATCATAGGTTCAAGGCCACCTCTGCAACTTAGCAAGACTATTTCAAAATAAAAAAGGATGGGGCTATAGCTCAGAGGTAGAATGCCTCTGAATTCAATCTTCAGTAGCACTAAATATATAAGTAAATAAATAACAAGATGTATATTAGTAACCAAAGAACTAAGTCTCATTACTTCATGGCTACAAATCTGTCTGTCCTCCTTCACTTTTGCCAGCTCTATGCTGGAGTTGGTGAAGTAATTATGTACATCTGTTCCTATTTTCATTTTCAGTAGTTTTATTATGTTAATAATTTAAAATAAAAGTGACAGAATTATTATTATTACAGAAAGCTTAAGTGAGAAGACTTGATAGCACTACAAATTTATTTTTCAGTATTCTACTAAAAACAGCAGTAGTTTGGTTAATAATTTTTTTAAGTTTCATTGATATGAGGTTTTAGTAATCAAGAAACGATCAGTCTATAGATGTCTTTAATGTCTGAAATCAAACATTCCTTCTGACCAAATACAGATATAATTAAAAGGTTCAAATGAATTTTACTCTCCTAAGACTCCTACTAATATAACAATTGATCAAAGGAGAACTTTTATCCCAAAGACAATTAAATCTAATTAATAACTCCACATGCTTTATGTAATAGAGTGTTAATATTTTTGAAGGAGTTAAAATTGAAAACCAGCAAACTGAAATTAGCACAATATGACCAGAATATCTTGAATTTTAGAATGGAAAGAAATTTCAAATGATTACAAGTCCCTGTAATTACAAGAGCTATAAGGTAAACTACATATTCCAGGTTACAATGTGATACAAAAGTTTTGCTAAACAGAGCAGAACTCCTAAGCAATTCAGTACTCTATTACACCTGAAAAAGGAAACAAGCCTCCTCATTCATAAAAGTTATGAAGACTTAGGCATGTAGTTTTGTGTCATCATATTAAAGAAAACGGTATTGCGAACT
Source organism: Muscardinus avellanarius (assembly GCF_963383645.1). Taxonomy (NCBI): domain Eukaryota; kingdom Metazoa; phylum Chordata; class Mammalia; order Rodentia; family Gliridae; genus Muscardinus; species Muscardinus avellanarius. The sequence continues at coordinate 33,439,882 of NC_137795.1, read as the reverse complement.
ATAAAACCACATAATAAGTTCAGTCACTCCAAAACAGCTTGTATTTCCTAAAAAAATAAGTAGTCTATGACACAGAAGTCGTATTTCTAAGTACCCAAGGACAATAAAAACATATGTCCATACAAAAAACTTGTATGCCATTTATCATAACAACATTATTCATAGGGTACAAAAAAAACTAGAAACAACCCAAATGTCCATCAACTAGTGCACAGATAAACAAAATGAGGCCTATCTGTACAACAGTTATTATTCAGTAATAACAAGGAGTAAGTACTAATATATACTACAACATGAATGGACCTCAAAAACATCATGCTAAATGAAAAATAAAAGTCACAAAGGACCATATAAGTCAATTGCCAAGAGTCAGGTGTGGTAGTATATGCCTATAATCCCAGTATATGAGGGGCTGAGACAGGAGGATTATTCTCAGATTCCAGGTCAACGTCATCAATGCGAGATTCTCAGTAACTTAGTGAGATCCTGTTTCAAAACAAAAAATAAAAAGGGCTAGGAGTGTAGCTTGGAGGTAGACCACCCCTAGGTTCAATCCGCTATACCAAAAAACAAAAAAAGCCCAGAAGAGAAAAATCCACAGACATGAAGAAATATAGTGACTGCCTATAGCCAGAAGCTAGGGGGATACAGAAGGAACTGATAATAGATACAAGGTGTCTTTATGAAGTCATTAGAATATTCTTAAACTGACTGTGATTATGATGGTTGTACAACTAAAAGCCAATGACTCTTACTTGGTAAAATATATAGTTTGTCAGTTATATAGACATATAATTATCATCCCCTGGCCTTTTCTACATATACAAAAACTTTAACTTATTTTCTCATTTTTAAATATATAGGTGGTTTTTCAAAGTTTTTGCTCTACAATAACAAGTATCACAATAACCACCTTTCTATTTGATGTCAGTTTTGAGCAAAGTTTTTAAATAGAATTGTTTCTGCCATTCAGAAATGTCTAAGACTATACGATTTATTCTCATTATTTCTATAAGAAAGGTTGTAAGGAAAATGATAATAATTTTAAGAATATATTCCTTGTCATTCCAGAAAGAGCAGTATCATTATTATCATAGCCAATGAATCCTAAAACCTACATTTCTGTCCTACTCCCTCTATGAGAAAACACTTAAGGAAGAAACACAATGCTTATCAGAATGTATCTTCTTTCAGCTAAATGGACTGAGGGGAGCAGAGATGAGGTCTTCTTTGTCATTTCCTTTCTGGTCCACTCTATTTCTGTATGACAAATCACTTTCAGGATAACATAAGTGAGTAATTTATTTCTCCCCATTTTATGCGCTTTAATATTGTCTTCCCTGCTTGTCTCTATCCCCACTAAAAAAACCTAAGACAAGGTCAAAGAATCTGTGTACAAACTTAGGAACACAGTAAGTAATATCTAAAATAGTAACAGCAAGTATTTTATTTATTTTATTTTTTTGGTGGTACTGGGGTTCCTGGAAACCCTTCTACTTCTGGGCTACACTCCCAGACCTATTTTACACTTTTTTATTTGGAAACAGGGTCTCCTAAGCCAGCGTGGCTGGCTTCGAACCTGATCGATCCTCTTGTCTCCGCCTCCCAAGCGTGGGGATTACAGGCGTGCACCACCACGCCTGGCTACAGCAAGTATTTTAAGTGGGAATAAAAATACATGTGCTACTAAGGACTCATCACTCTCAAACAACTTAAGTCTAATTCATGTCCAGCTTCCACTGAAGGGGAAGTTTCCTACCCTAAACTGCTACTGGAGAGTTAAATACTAATGTTTCCCTAAACTGCTACTTGAGTAACAAGTACTAACAGGTAACAAAGTGTCTTCACTACAAAGTACTCTCCTGCATGTGATGATGTTTAATCCTAACAACCTGATAAGATATGTTTTATTATCTCCAGATTTAAAGAATGTATGTTTTTCATTCTTTCTAGGTCCACAGAGCTTAATAAGTAATAGATCTAAAGCTCAACTCCAGGACCTTCGATTCACAGTACACCTTTTTCTTCCCATGTTCCCTCCAAATTTAGTACTTTATGCTGGTATTCTCTGATTATCTTTTTTTTGGGGGGAGAGGCGTTTGTTTTTCCGGGGTACTGGTGATTGAACCCACAGAGTGGGGGGGGGGGTCTACCTCTAGGTCCTATTTTTCATTTTGAAGCAGGGTCTTCTAAGTTTTTAAGAGTTTCACTAAATTGCTGAGTCTGGCCTAGAATCTGCAATCCATCTGTCTCAGTCTCCCAAGTACTGGGATTATCGGCAGGCGCCACCATGTCCCACTCTAATCTTTCAAAGTTGATATAAATATGAACATTAATATGGTAGTTCTAAATAATTTCTGGGGATAGAGGTACATTTAAAAAAAATTGTTCCAATGTTCAGGGTTCTGGATTCCTGGTTAAAACATATAGAACACTATAAATTGAAGACAGAGATGACAACATATTCTTGTCATATGCTCCACAGCATACAGCACAGAACAAGACTTAGAGAAGTATCTGAGTGATTGTAAACATAACTGATTTTCTAATTATTAGCACTGGATACAGTCATGGAGCCTCTGGTAAGACAATTACTTTTGTAATAGTAAGAAAGAGCCAACATAGGAAAGTCACTCACCGAGAAGGGGCACAAACCAACAAATACTTATTGCCCCTTGCTGTATGCTAAGGGCAAAATATTAATTTTTAGCCTCAAAGCAGCCTCTGTAGCAGTTCTTATCAGCTTTTTCACTTTGCCACAAACGTTAGGCAAATACCCAAGATAAGATACATTTAGATAACTAAGAAGAAATCTCTTTCTCAATAATTACCAAAAATTACACATCACAGAAAAATATGCCATAAAAATAAAAATTGAGACATCAAGTGAGAAGAAAGGGTGATGGGTGTGTCAAACAACAGGAAATGCATTGCAATGATAGGAAAGAAGGGAAGAAATGAGATGAATAACCTAGACCATAACACATACATACATTCGTACGTGTGTGTGTGTGTGTGTGTGTGTGTGTGTGTGTGTGTGTGTGTATGATAGGAATTGGGACAAGGAACACCAGACTGTTAACAACAATCTCATTCCAAATCCAATTTTCACTGAAAACACTTTACTAAATACTTAACCTTTCTGTACCTTAGCTTCTTTTCTTCATCTGTGAAGTTACTGGTGTTGGGTGACACAAAAACTTAGATTTCTAAATTACTCCACCATGTTCACAAGATTGTCATGTATACTATTTTCATTTCACTTCACTAAGCAGTAATTTTATTACTCCTAGCACCTAGCTGTACAAAGTAGGCTCAAAATATTAGGTGAATGACTACATGAATTTGATTCTGACAATAAAGTAGAACAGAGCAGGTATTATTATTATATTTATTTTACATATTAAAGAAACACGGTTCAAAGAACCTAAAATACTTAAGTACCACAGCTAAGTGATAGAGCAGGATACAAACTCAAGTCCTTAAATTACTAATTCAAATTTCTTTCCAGGTATAAAATTTACTACATTTTAATGTAACTCTTAAGTAGTCAGGTATAAGAATAATGAACACTTGTTATTGCTACTCTATCAGAAAATCACTAGAATAATATTGTTATAAAAAGCAATTGATAATTATTCAGAAGACCTCTCTTAAAATATATAATGTTCAATAATTTTGCATATAAAATACAAGAAATAAAATTTAATTTCTAAACTATAAATCGATTATATTTTCTATGTTGCACACTTGGTCTGCATCTATTATTCTGATTGTCCACTTTGTACATGCTTAAGGGAGAAGTACAAATCTCTCTTTATAGTTAAGATGGCTGTTCAAACTATAGACCTTATACAAAGCTCCGTAAATATCTAAAATTGAGAAACATATTCCCTCCCTCCCCATCCCCACTCCAAATATAGGAATACCTGAGTTAAAAAGGAAAGGTCCTAACAGGGCAGCATGAGCTGAAAATGTCTTTGCACACAGAGCAGAATACACAGTAAGAGCAATAAGGCAAAGATCTGTGCTTAAGGACTCTCAGAATCACAAGACTAAGAACCTTATGTGCAGTGGAAAAGGGTTGGCTGGAGAACACCACCTTCATGCTGGAGAGTGTACATCTTAAGAATGCAGGCCAAGAGGAGAATTTGTGAATATATTGGGTAGAAAAATATTTTTTACAAAAAAAAAAACTTGCAAACTTATCCATGCATAAAATCCTTTCAAAATTAAGTAATTTCGGAAACACAACTTTTTCCTTTCACATAATGTTGCCAACTAAAAGGCTTTCAAAAAAACAACAAAAAAAGGAAGTCTGCCGGGCTTGGTGACCCATGCTTGTAATCCCAGTACTTGGGATGCTGAGACAGGAGAAATGAAAAGATTCACGGCCAGCCTCAGCTAACTAGTGAGGCCCTCTGCAACTTAGTGAGACCCTGTTTCAAAATAAAAAATAAAACACAGGGCTGGGGGTGTAGCTCAGGGGTAGAATGACCCTGAGTTCAATCCCATGAATGAATGAATGAATGAATTAATTAATTAATTTAAATAAATATGAAATGGCCCATTGCCACCAAAACATCTAGTTTAAGTTCAGAGGTATTGACCAGAAAGAATACTGTTGTCATATGAGAAGCAGTACACAGCTGGTTTATGAGAGCATTTAGTATAGTTACGAAAAAGGTTTCTTAAAACTCATCAAGATATACTTCTCTTCTAAAAAAATAAAAATAAAAAATTATCCACTGTCATATACTTTAGTTCCTTCTCACTCAAGACTTCTGCTGGGTATGTGCCAATGTTAATAGTTTATATGGATCACAGGTTCACAGCCAGTCTCAGCAACTTAGTGAGACCCTCCACAAGTAGTAAGACCCTGTCTAAAAAAAATTGTGTGTGTATGGGTATATGGCTGGTGTAGCTCAGAGGTATAATGCAACTAGGTTCAATCCCTAGGACCAATAAATAAATAAATAAATAAATAAATAAATAAATAAATAAATCTGTGGAAAAGAGAATGGAAACATATTACAAATGATAAATGGGTGAAAAAATTGAACACTCACCTATTTTAGGCTTTGTGTGTAAAAACTAAGAGACAGAGAGCAGGGCTTAATCGAGATAAACATTCAATAAAAACTTCAAGTTAGCTAGGCGTGGTGGCACAATTTTGTAATCTCCGCGCTTGGAAGGCACAGGTTCAAAGCTAGCCTCAGCTATTTAGTGAGGCTCTCAGCAACTTACTGAGACCCTGTTTCCAAATAAAATATAAAATAAGTCTGGGAGTAGAACCTGGAGGTATAAAGCCTCTGGGTTCCAGCCCCAGTACCACCCCACCTCCCCCCAAAAAAACACTTCAAGTCACCAGGGGTGGTGGCATATGCTTGCAATCCTAGTACTTGGGAGGTTGAGAAAGGCGGAGCACAGCTTTGTAGCCAGCCTCAGCTACTTAGTGAGGCCCTCCACAACTTAGTGAGAAGACCCTGTTTCAAAATAAAGAATAAAAAATAGGGCTGGGTGTGTAGCTCAGAGACAGAATGCCCCTGGGTTTCAACCCATTCTGCAAAAATAAAAAGTAAATAAATAAATATCTCAAGTCTAGGGTTTTATAAAAGTTGTAATGGTTTCAGCTGGAAGTTATCCCAAAATAATAATCTACTGTTCTTAACTTTTTATTAACAATACTTGCCCACTTCAAAGTGATTTTGTCCTAGTAAAACAAAAAATATGTCTAAATTTTTCTGTTTAAATGCAATGCAGTGACCTTACCTAGTAGCAAACTGAATGAGAGCATTTTGAAGAGTCTGCCTAATTTCAAGAAGAAAAGATTCATCATCACTTAGTGTATAATACCAATACTGGACATAATCTCTCAAGGAAAACTGGATAACCTATAAGAAATATATTGGGAAAAAGATACAAATTGTTAGCATTTAAAAAGCAATCACAGTGAATTAAAAACTAAGATTATTATCTGTTGACATATCTTTTCTCTGTATCTTAAACTGTGCAAATACCTACGTTCATATGAAAAGCATCAACATAATAAAAACCATTTCAAGAATCTTTATATCAATGAGAAATCCCAATTTATCCACTATCCAAAATTTGTGTGTGTGTGTGTGGTAGTAGGAATGAAACATTATCTATGGCCAAATCCCACTCAAATTCAGGTAAATACAGAGTTTGCAGAAAAAAGTTAATGTTTAGTGCTATAATATATGAAGAATGAAGAGTTCAGCCAGTTGTGGTGGCACATGCTTGTAATCGAGGTTGAGACAGGAGGATCACAAGTTCAAAGACAGCCTCAGCAGCTTGGTGAGGCTCTCAGCAACAACATAGTGAGACCTTGTTTCCAAAAATACAGCTACCTGGAGGTATAGCTCAGAGGTAGATGGTCCCTGAGTTCAATCCCCAGGACCACAAAAAAAAAAAGAAAAGAAAAAAAATAGTGGCAAAACCTTTTCCTCTAAATGCAAATTCAATCAAAAGCCTTCATAGTAAACAAACTACCTTATTATACTTACTAAAGCATCTCTATGTACAAAACTCAAGGATAGCACATATAAAATTTCAGTATATTACTTAAATATCAAAAATTTATCTTAGTATTTTCAAAAGAGATATAGCCAGTACGTAATATATGGAATTCAAATACCACATACTGAAACTCACTTGTTGTAGAGGTTCATCAATTATATTGGCACCCGTCAATCTTCTATCAATCTTAATAGTCCTGGCTTCCCGTTTCATTTCTTCTAAGCACTTAAAAAAAATCATAATATTGTACTGAGTAGCTTCATGATTTTAAATCTCTCCAGTTTACTTGAAATTGAATATTCATTGTAACTGCTCTTAAATATCATCAAGTAAATAAATAATTTTGAAACTAGAGTGTAAGCCAAATACTACTTCTCGGGTTAAAAAAAAGAACAGACACACAGAAAAAAACTTTATTATTAGACTAAAAAATTTGTTTGAACTGAAAAATATCATTTAAAATGATGTTTACATCTTTACAATGTGTGTTTTAAATTAAGTGTTATCATAAAAAGTCACAAAGTTTTAACAGTTAAAGGTTTAAAATTTAAAAAGTTACAGTAACCCAAGGTTAATTTATTATTATTTTTCTGGTGCATTGTATTCATACATCATAATGGGATTAAAAAAAAAACTTGTATAGACATACATGCACACATCACCCAGTCAGCCCCCACCCAATCTCCACCCCATTCCCTCCCAACCCTCCTTCCCATGCTTGGTTTAGTGGTTGATATCTATGTTTGTTTAAGTACATCATGCGCTTTAGAGAGTTTCCTTTCCCCCCCCCTCCCATCCCCTCCGTTAGGTTACCTTATTTGTTCTTCTATATTGAAGAAACAAAAATACATTTTATCGATTTAGTGTAGCTAAAGTATACAGTGTTTATAAAGTCTATAGGAGTGTGCAGTAAAGTCTTGGCTCTCACAATCATTCATCACTTACTGACTTGTCCAGAGACTTCCAGTCCTACAGTTTCCAGTCATGGTAAATGCCCTATACAGGTATATACCATTTTTTAACTTTTATATCATTTAGCTGAAGTTTGTGTTAAGCTACACCATCTAGGTTTGTGTATGTTCACTCTATGATATTTGCTTGCATAGTTACAAAATCACCTACCAATATATTCCTCAGAACATAACTTTATTTTTAAATGATGCATGATGGTATATAAAATACATGCTTCAAGTTTTAACATAAAACCACTAAGATTTTTTCATAAAATCTATTTATAAATCATATTTTTGAAAAGGTAAATCAAATCTTTTGTTTTTTGTACTGGAATATTAAACCCAGGGGCATTCTACCTCAAACCTATGCTCCCATTCCTTTTTATTTTATTTTGAAAGAAGGTTTCATTAGGTGAGGCTGGCTTTGAACCTGTATTCCTCTTGTCTCAACCTCCCAAATACTGGATTACAGGTGTGAGCCAACACACTTGGCTCAAAATTATTTTTATACAATCTACTAACAATGGAATATAAAAATGTAACCTGTCTTGACTATGATTAATTATTATTTAGGATCATAATTCTTAAAGTAGTTTCTATTCTCTATTATTTACTACTCAAATGAACGTAAACTATGGATGGTTAAAATTTTTTTCAAAACGCTGGGTGTGGTATCACAAATTTATAATCCTAGCATTTGGGAGGCTTAGACAGGAGGATTGTGGTTTGTGGACAGCCTCAGCTACTTAATGAGGCCCTTTGCAACTTAGTGAGACTCTATTTCAAAATAAAGAATAAACGATAGGGTTGGGGGTGTAGCTCTAAGGTAGAATGTCACTGGGTTCCATCCCCAGTACTGCAAAAAAAAATTAAAAAAAGAGCTTCATTTCCTCAGAGATTTTTAGGCAAACCTAAAAGAATATATATTAACAAAAGTTCTAAACAGAGAAAAAACTTTCAGATTATAAAAAAGTTATAAAAGATTAGTATATCAATAGTAAGTGACATTCTTTTATTTCAGTAATGTAAAATAATACTGTATATTATTTACTTCTGAATCTTCTACATCTCAGCATATAATGAACTATAAAGTTAACTATTTTCAATGCTAGGCTATTTATTTCTCATCACATAAGGTTAAATCACACTATCCCAAAATAAGAACTAAAGGCCTTGCAAATCTGAAACCTCCCCAAATCTAATTTTGTTTATAATGTCTAAAACTTAAAAAAAAAAAAAAACAGGAAAAAAGGCACAATTCATGTTACTAACAACTAGGCCTGAATTATTAAAACTATAGATACTGCATAATTTACATGAAAGCTATATTTTTTCAAAGTAAAGAAAAAGTATATATTTTCCCTGATTCCTGTTTGATTTCTTCCATTCAAAACAGAATATTCGCTGACTTTTTCACAAATCATATATATGATGACCTTCTTTGTTAGGACAGCAGGGAAATGCCCAAATTAATCTTAACAATTTCTATTCTTTCCTCAAATTTGCATTCACACTTGACATCTAATATTAAGAAAGTTTTTAAGATGAATTTTTAAAATGTATTTTTTAACTATGATCAGAAAATCTCCCATAAGTGTACAGTGAGCATGAGTTAGTAACAGGAAGATCTGCCAGACAATCACACTATTGTCACTGCAAAGAACTGAAATGAGGATTCATTCTTCCACACTATTTACCTTAGGAACCCCAGTTGATGTTGGAGGAAGAAATGAGTGTTCACACTGCTCTAGGTATTTTTCTGAGTTTGTTTTTCCAAACAGGAGAGTAACCACTAAACCCCTAAAAAAAATTATAGATTAAAAAAAAGCATTTCTGCAAATTAACACAACCATTACAAAGTATTTTTATGATTTTATAGCTTATGATTCATTTAAAATTCATGTCTTGATTTAATCCAAGCAAAAAATGGACAGATTTTGTTGTTTTAAAATTTAAAACAATTATAAACACCATGTGAGTCATACAATGCTTTCCAAAGTGTTAATCTGATATATTTCATGAAGAATCTCAGAAATTTTCAAACTTTAGAAAAATTAGCCCTCATAAAATGAGGCTAGCTAATAATAAGGATAAAGACAAATGAGACCTAAACCTATAGAGAGATGACCAAATCCTACAGTCTATTAATTAAGGTGAGGTATTTGTACTAAAATAACTTGTCACTACAACTAAAGAATAAATGAATAAGGGCTAAACAGAGAAAAAATTATCCAATCTGTGATTTATTTTAAAACAAGGCTAGAATTATGAAAATATAACAGTATCCTCAAAAGGCTAATCATTTTTAACAATTAAAAGACCATAGTAAAATAAATACTGTTTTAAAACTACATCACGATAAATGTTGATTAAGTGTTATCACCATTTCCCATACTTAAATTTTAACAATAAACCAATGCCTTGGAAATATGTCAGAGAAGAAAACTAAGTTTTAACTTTATAATGATTTACAGTTATAATTCCAAGACTATAGTGATAAGAAGAAAACAATGAAAAGTTTAAAGTCAGTCTCAACTACTAAAAGAAAGAAGATTCACAAGGTCTGTTTTCTGTAACTACCTACTAGTACTCACTGATCTTCAAGGGCAAGTACAGTTAAGAGGGTGGAAGGAAGTAGAAAACACAGAATAAGACAAATCAGTCCATGTCACTAATTGTTTTTATTTTTTTCTAAGAGGTTGGCCTCATAATTATGAGTAAATTTCGCCTGTGTTATACTGATATTACTAAGATTTGGTTAGCCTGGATTTCTGTTTTACCTGGTAAAAATTAAGCATATGAAAACACTATAAAATATTAAGTTAACTTTGTATTCCTAAAAACATCATAATGAAAACTGATAAAACATTAATCTTTACTCACAGTACAACAGTAGGAAGGTAAGCTAAGGAAAAAGTTAATTTACAAAGAACCTAATTACTAGTTTCAGCTGGGATTTAAAAACAGATGCTACCAAGAATTACATAAACCAATAAATACAACAGAATGCCATGAAATAACCATAATATGTATTAAAAGTATCATAATAAAATCAAAACAAAGCATCTGTTTTTCTTAAAATTTTTCTTAATATTAAAGTAAGGAATTAGCTTTGACTATTAAAAATGTATATATTACCAATATTTTAGATGGATAAACTACAGAACCTAAACTTTAGGATTAGTAAAAAATGGGGAGTCCGCAATAAAATGTAATAATCACTTTTAAACCTAAATTTTAAGTAACAGCCAAAAGTATAGCTCTAAAAACTCAGTAAGGTAAGAAAACATATCAAAAATATAAAATTAGCCGGGCGTGGTGGCACACGCTTGTAATCCCCGTGCTTGGGAGGCAGAGACAGGAGGATCGCGCAGGTTCGAAGCCAGCCGCGCGCGCTGGTTTAGGAGACCCTGTTTCCAAAATGAAAATGTAAAAAATAGGTCTGGGAGTGTAGCCCGGAGGTAGAAGGGCTTCCAGGAACCCCAGTACCACCAAAAAAAAAAAAAAATTATTACAAATTTATTAAATGTCATAATTTGATTTTAAATTTATACTTTAAAGCCTAATTTTGTTATTTAAATTCACAAGACATCAAACTGTACTAAGTACATTTTAAAAAGGGCAACCATTCTTCATAGTAAGAGACAAAATGAGAATGATTTGTCTTTAGAAATTAATATATTCACTGCCCATAAAATTGAGTAATCTGGGAATGCTTAAGTATTATTCTTCCTGAGATGAGTTTCAGAGTTCTGCTAGTAAAAGCAGAAATATCCTTGTGATGGTAGTTTCACTGAGATCAAAATAGAACAGAATGTCAGATCAATTTATAATTTAGCATGAACTTGGAATTTCAGACCCTATCATGTTTTCAGTATCATTTCCAACCCTACAATAAACCATCTTATTTAAAAAATATTAAGAACTTTCTAAGTATCCAACAGATTTCTTGAAGTTATTCCATGACACATTAGTAGATTCAGAGAGATTAAAAAAAAAACTTGCATGACTTTAAAATGGACTAATCACTTTCCCTGTTTGCCAAATTTTATAAGAAGATTAGTATGTGAAATTATTCTCCATCCCTTCTAGCTTTCAAGGGCTCTTACCTTGAAAACTGCAATGTCTTACACCTGTTCAAAGTATTGGTAATTTTTTTTTTAAATTATCTTTCTTCATTCTAAGCAAGGGCTTAGTACATTAGTAAAATTAGAAAAAAAATTTCTCCCTTTCAGAGAAACACCTCCTCAAATTTTTCCAATTCCCTTACCAATCAGTTAAAGCTGCCTTGACTCTGTGGAGGAAAAGGTCCAACTCTGCAGCTAGTTGGGTAGCCCTGCTGTGTTGTTAATTTGAGAAGGGAGTGTAATTAGAAAGCCCCTTTAGTTGCAGATCTGTAATGTCTTCCATCATCTTTATCATCCAAAAGGATATTTTGAATTCTGTTAGCTGACTCCTTGGGCTGAAAGTTTAATATACCTATTATATCTAGGCAATTATTATGAAAACAGTGCTTCAGACATAAAACACACTTTTACAGAGAATCTTTGACATAACTGTTCAATTTAACTCTCATTTGTTCAATAATCAGTGGATTCATTCCCTATAGAATGACTACAGAGGTGACTTTCAAATCTGTACCCTGAAAGGTGAGATGTGGTAGTAGATGGAATAAGAAGCCATCCCTTCAGTGTCTCATATTTTCTCTCACACCGTTATACAAGCTGTTCAATTTATCTAAGTCCTCTAAACCTGTAGACTCAACTCCTCCAAAATGTCCAAGACCTCAAAAGATTTATAGAAAAGAATTCATAATGAAATAATATCTTCTATATTACAAAGTTTGTTGTGCTATATCAAATTAACTTACTCAATATTATAATGGGTAAACATTTCAACTTCAAAGAGGAGTAGCATCAAAATGAATTTCAGAATCTCAAAAACTTTTCATATTATTACAAAAAAGCTTTTATCTTAGAAAACAAATTTAACTGAAGATAACCACCCATGTTTCTGGCATAAGTGGGTATCTTTTACTTTTTTAAAAACTTTGGGAAAAAATTTAAAAAAGAAATTCAAAAATAAATTATATTTCAAGTTCACATTGTCATTTGTTTCAATTTTAAACAAGATATAACATATTTATTATAAAATTATTAGAATATACTTACCCACCCACAAAGCAGAGGATATAAAATGCCAAATAAAATATTACAAAGGGTCCAAAGGTTATTAGAAAAAGGACAATGCCAAGGCTTCCCCATCCCCATATGGATAGACTGGCCTGAAATAAAGCAAAAATAATAATGATAATAAAAATAAAAACAAAATGAATAAATAATTCTCCATATGAATTAGAAAAGAACCAAGAGAACTTTTACATAGTTTTAAATTTGCCCTTTCAAACATATGAGGTATTGTTTCAGTAAATGTTAGAATATTTACTTTTGAAAATATATTATACCCTTGAAACTCTCAAACTATACACAAAATGGATGTATAGGACATCACTAATAATTTTAAGGTACAAAATAGTTATACAGATCGTTCAATGAAAAGTTGACATAAGAAGTGACAGTGTCTATAAAATATTTCATATATTTGCAAAAGCTTATATAAAAGATTATGATTAAAAGTTTTATTATTCAGAATTAAACTTCCATTTTAAAACAGAGTCCCAAGAACTACAGCATAAGGAGTCTTTCAAGTATCAAGATAAGAAATCCTTCTCATTGAAAGTTATAAAATTTTTATTTTATTCAAATTGTGTGCAGAAACTCATAAAATTCTAATTCAAAAATTCCAACTTCAGTTACAAAAATATATCACAAGTTCAACAAAACACATCCCAAAGTCTCCATCTCTCAAAAATAAAAAATCCATTTCATACAGCATTATCCTGTTTTCCAGTAAAAATACTCCTTTTGTTGAGGGTAAACTGGACATTAGCAATTTAGTCCTTAGGAATAAATAAATGTATTCAACTCAACAAATTTCTATATCCATTTGCCTTGTACTGTGAGATATACAAAGAAAGCATTTGTTCCCACCCACCCCCAAAGAATATAGAGAATGTCTTATAGGAATTAAACAATTAGATACTAAGGAAAATAAAAGAAAACATTAAAAACACAAATCTACTAAACAAAATTGATGACTGAAAAAGTAAGGGACAGTATGTGCAAAAGCTTGGATCCAGAAGAATAAATGTTTGTTTCATTCATTCATTCATTCATTCACTCACTCACCAGTCACTGACTGCTTCCTATGTGCTTAAGCACAATTCAAAGTCCTAGGAATAGATACCACAAGGAATATAATATATTCTTAAAGTCTACATTCTAATAAGGGAAAAAACACAAGCATAACTTAAGTTTACATTTCTTCCAAATTTACATTCTGAAAAAAGAAAAACAAAATTAGAAAATACATAATTCTATCAGATGAGTAAGTGCTATGGAGAAAAGCAACTGGAGCTGACTGGTCTAAGCAGCTCTGAATGATCAGATGACACATGAACAGAAATCTCGGTCAAGATTTATTTAGGGAGAATTTATAATACTGAGTCTTCCTGTGGCAAAATATTTTTCCATTTATTCATATCATGTAGGTCCTTTAGGGGAGATTTCTGATCTTCACCCCTGCCAGGTCACAACTCTATTTTTATTATCCTTTTTCCTCATCCTACTCACTATTATTTAACCAGAGAACAGATGCCTGTTCAATGAAGTCTCTGCTCTACCTTCATATTTTCCTCCCTGAATCAGCTATTTCACCAAAAGAAGTGTTCTCTGATTTCTAAGAGCTAAAAGTACGACATAGTAATTTAGAATAAACACAGCGTAGCCCAATCCTACTGATATTTCTGCTGAACACTCAGTACCTTTCTCCACAGTATAATACAGCCAGATGCCCAACTATCGGAAACAGATGCTATTGCCCAAGAATCAGGCAAAAAACTTGTCCACTAAACTTCCCCAGAAAAAAAGATCCTGCAAACTCTTAAGAAAGCTAAAACCAAATATGGCCCACATGCTTTATTCAACATTCTTTTCCTATGAGATTTTAGCAGTATTACCCTTTATTTACATAGTTAGATTTATGCATGCTAGTTAAGTTTTTCAAAACTAAACAACTTATTGTTTAAGAATATATTCAGAAATTTAAAAAATAAAACCAAGGAAAGTGCCTATCTCTAGGGATAAAGGAACATGCAACTGAAGGACAACACACTGGAGGCTTCTCCAATAGTCAAAAGTATTCTACTTCTTCAACAGGTGTTTTATTCTAACTATGTAAATATTTTACTTATTCTTATGTGTAATCACATCTTTCACAAAGAAATTTAAAAAAAAATAAAATCACAGCCTGGCATGGTGGCTTACGCTTGTAATCCCAGCATTCGGGAGGCTTAAACTGGAGGATCGTGGTTCACTGACAGCCTCAGCTATTTATTAAGGCCCTCTGCAACTTAGAGACTGTGTTTCAAAAATAAAGAATAAAATATAGGGCAGGGGGTGTAGCTCAGAGGTCGAATGCCCCTGGGTTCCATCCCTAGACCCACAAAAATAAATAAATAAATTAAATAAAATCACAATTAGTTGACGTGGGGAAGACTGAAGCAACAATTAAGTTTAATAAGGAAAGATCCTCAATTCATCTAAAAACTCAAGTTTTGAGATTATACATGTCTCGTTTGTCATTTGAAAAGTAGTAAAATCATTTTAAAAAGTTCATTCAACAATATCTGTGAATACTGAAAACATGAACAAATCACACAGTAACTGTGACATAAAACCCTTTTTTTTTTTGGTGGTACTGGGGTTCTACCTCCGGGCTACAGTCCCAGAACTATTTTTTACATTTTTATTTGGAAACAGGGTCTCCTAAGCCAGTGCGCGTGGCTGGCTTCGAACCTGCGCGATTCTCCTGTCTCCGCCTCCCAAGCGCGGGGATTACAAGCGTGCGCCACCACGCCTGGCCAAAAACCCGTTTTTTAATAAAGTTTGAGAGAACTTTTTTTGGTAGTGCTGGTTATCAAAGTCTGACATGAAGCATAGCAGCCAATCTACCATTATTACGCTATTACTACTACAGCTATTACAGAAATTTTTAAATTCCAGAAACTAATGAAATTAAACATTTCTAATCAAGTAATTCAAGGGCTCATTTGCTTTGCTATTAATCTCTTATAATGGTTAATTTAAAACGTTAAACTGTTTATTGAAGCATCAGAGTAGTACATTGTCCAAAAAAAGGTTTTATTATTCATAGTGTTCCCATATCTATGGTTGCTATCATGATCATATTACTTAGCGAGATGAATTTAAAAAAATACCTAATGGTATCTAAAATTTGCAAGTGCCAGCAAGGTGTGGTGGTGCATACTTGTAATCCCAGTACCTGGAAGGCAACAAGAGGGTCACAGGTTCACAGCCAACCTCAGCTACATAATGAGGCCCTCTGCAACTTACTGAGACCCTGTTTCAAGATAAAGAATAAGAAACAGAGCTGACAATATAGCTCAGAGGTAGAATGTCCATAGGTTCCATTATTGGTACCACAACATACATACATACACACTAACAAAGACACACACACACACACACATACACACACACACACACACACACACACACTTGTGAGTGCCAATTATTTCCTAAAATGAGGGGTGATAAAATTTAGAATAATTTTGTACTATGGCAAAAACCTTACATAACAATTCAAATGGATATTACCTAAAGAGGTGACCTAAAATGGAAGCCAAAATCAAAGAATTAAATCTACACAGAGGGTTTAGAGTAAAATAATCCTTAATATACAATTTTCATTGCTAAATACAATAATTAACACTGAAATATCCATACTAGCTAGTCCAAGAATCACAACTACGAATTGCAAGAAATCTTCAAGATCATCTACAGTGATACTTCTCAAACTTTAAGTGTCTCATAAGCAGGTTGTATTTACTTACTTATTTTGGAACTAGGGATTGAACCCCTAGAAGTTCTAACTCTGGGATATATCCCCAGCTACCAGTTAAGAAAGCGTTCAAGTTCAACACATTCTTTTTTTCCTTAATTCATAACTTCTCACTCAATTCCTATAAATAATTATTGGGTTAATCTATTACATAATTGAAGAATTAATGTTAATATAAGTAACAAGAAAATTTTCTCCTAGCATGAGCTTATATCAGACCAAATAAATTACTGATAGTTAAAATTTTACTTTTTATGTTGAAACAGAGCCTTGCTAAGTTTCTGAGGCTGATCTTGAACCTGTGATTCCCCTATCTTAGCCTCCTAAATACTAGGTTCACAAGGGTGCACCACCATGCCTGCCCAGCTGAATGCAGGTTTTTATTTTTTTATTTATTGGTGGTACTGGGGATGGAACCCAAGGGCTTTCCACCTCCAGGTTATACTCTCAGACCTATTTTATACTTTATTTAGAAACAGGGTCTCACTAAGTTGCTGAAAGCCTCACTAAGTAGCTGAGGATGGCTTTGAACCTGTGCGATCCTCCTGTCTCAGCCCCACAAGTCCTGGGATTACAAGCATACGCCACCACACCCGTCTTGAATGCAGGTTTTTATAAAGCAGATTCTGCTCCAGAATGTCCAGGGTGGAGCATGTGATTCTTTCATTTTTAACAGCTTGTCAGAATTGTTCAGAACCAGAAATAATGATATATTCATTCTCCCTAAATTAGTCTCTAGGCCAATAAAATGTTATTTACAATACCAAAATATAAAAAGGACTGAGAACCAAAACTGTACTAAGCATTCTACATACCTCATTTACTCCTTAAAACTGATGAAATAAAAAGATAGTACATATAATACTCAAAAATTATAAATTACAGAGTTAGACCTGAGTTCAATTTTACTCAGTATTTCTTAGCTGTGTGCACACTACTACTGACTTCATTTCCCCACCTATGCCATGTGGTTACTATGAGGAGTAAATGAATACTACTACTACTATGCCTAGTTTAACAATAACCTATAGCACAGAGACATTTCTTCAAATTGCCAAAGATTACACAGCAAATAAAAGTTAATCTGATGCTAAGCAAATTGGGACCCCTTAATTAACCTTATAATTTTTTAGCTAATAAACTGGGGCACTTGGAAGGCTGAGACAGGAAGATTTCAGGTTCAAGGCTAGGACAGGGAAACTTAGCAAAACTCTAATTCAGAATTTTAAAAAAGGACTTGGGGGGGGTGTGGATTAGATGTAGAATTACCTCAATTCACCACGCATAGTGGTGCATGTTTGTAATCCCAGAATTGAGGAGGCTGAGACCAGAGGACCAGGGTTCCTGCACAGCCTCAGCTACTTAGTGAGGCCCTCTGCAACTTAGTGAGACCCCATTTCAAAATAAAGAATAAAAATTAGGGCAGGGGGTATAGCTCAGAGTCAAATGCCCCTGGGTTCCATCCCCAGACCCGAAAAAAAAAAAAAAAAAAAGAGAGACAGAGAAAGAAAGAAAGAAAGAAAGAAAGAAAGAAAGAAAGAAAAAAAGAATGAATTACCCAATTCTCCTGAATCCAATACCCAATACCATAAATACATACACACATACATACATACATACATATATACTTTCAATACTCATCTGAAAGAAAACATTGTTCTTTTATAGCACAACTTTTTTTTTTTTTTTTTTTTTTTGGTGGTGGTACTGGGGTTTCTGGAAGCCCTTCTACCTCCGGGCTACACTCCCAGACCTATTTTTACATTTTAATTTGGAAACAGGGTCTCCTAAGCCAGCGCACGCGGCTGGCTTCGAACCTGCGCGATCCTCCTGTTTCTGCCTCCCAAGCGCGGGGATTACAAGCGTGCGCCACCACGCCCGGCTATAGCAAAACTTTTAATAATTAAAAAATAGAATCACGAGGACTTTCGGGAAGATGGCGATGGAGAAAAGCGGGGCTTACGAGCCCCGATAACAACCAATCTCTATTACCACAAAATCAACGCCTTTCATAGCCAGAAAACACCATCAGCAGAGAAACAAAAAATGTAATTACAAGGGACAGAGAAAAAGAGGGCTGGAAAAGCGAGACACCAGAAAAAAACCAGACCGCAGTGCTGCAGCCGAAGCCACGGCGCGAAGCGGCGGGCGCCATTTTCCCTTGCAGCACCAGGCTCCAGAGAGGAGGGGCACTCAGAATGGAGCTCAGAGCCACAGAGGAGATATGCCGGCCTCACGCCCGAGGATGCGACAGCAGCGCCTTACTGCCGGCGGCAGAGGCGAGCTCAACGGACGGCACCAGACCAATGCACTCAACAGCCCACAAGGCTCCAGAGAGGAGCGGCGGGCAGCGAGCCGAGGTGAGCCACTGCGGAACAGCCAGGAGGAATTCAGCAGATTTCTCGGTGCAGGGAGCACCTAAAGCTCCCAGAGGCTGGGCTCAGCACACCCTGCAGGAACTCAGAGAGGAGCTCAAAAACAGAAAAGAAATACACCAGCCTCACGGCCGAGGGCGTGGCAGCGGTGCCATATTGCTACCGGTGGCGGCAGCAGCGAATTCACCGAGTCCACGACAGCTCCATCTGCGCACTCAACAACAGTGAGTTATATGTGGCCCCTAGAGGAGAAATCCCAGTACTGTACTCCCTGGGACTTGACCCAGTGGGGGAGTGGCAGTGGCAGAGATATCACACCATAGGAAAACGCCCAACCTGGCACCCCCCATGGTCTAAAGCAGCCTTGATTGACTCCCTGGGTCTAAGACTCTGCGATACAACCCAGTAAAGGAGTAGTGGGGACTGAGATACCACAGACTCGAGATCCAGAGCACCTTAAGTGAAGCCGTAGTGACCCAAGGGAAGAACCCAGAGAAGGCACAAACTTCCGAAATCATGGGAAAGAGGAATAACAATGGAGCAATGAATGCCCACAACACAACAATATCAGAACCCGATAAAACAGGAATCCAGAGATTTCTAGAAGATCAAATCAGGAAAATAACTGCAGAAATAAAAGAGGTGTTTCGAAATGAATTCAGAGAGAGCCAAAAAGAGATAAAGGATGCAATTGATGAAGTAAAGGCCTCAATTCAAAGTACAAACAACCGATTAGACCACATGGAGAATAGAATCTCGCTCCTAGAAGATGATCATTCAAAAACTGAACGCATAGTTTCTAATTTAGAAAAAAATATCCGATAGCAGGAATCTGACATTGAAGAAATATGGGCCCATTTTAAGAGAGCTAACCTAAGAATAATTGGAATAGAGGAGGGAAAAAAAGGTGAAACCAAAGAGATCAACAATCTCTTCAAGGAAGTAATAGCAGAAAATTTTCCAAACATAGAGCAAGAGGTCGATACACAGGTCCAGGAAACTTATAGAACTCCCTTTAGAGAGTATCAGAGAAGAGGATCCCCACGCTACATAATTGTCAAAATGACCAATGTGGAAGCCAAGCAGAGAATCTTAATGGCAACAAAAACAAAGGGCCAAGTGATATTCAGCAGCAAACCAATTAGAATCACTCCAGACTTCCCAATCCAAGTCATGAGAGCCAGAAGGGCTTGGAGTAACATATTCCAAACTCTGGAAGAAAACAACTTCTAGCCAAAAATTTCCTACCCAGCAAAACTTTCTATCAAATTAGATAGGGAAATAAGAAGCTTCTACGACAAACAGAAACTGAAGGAATTTATGTCTTCAAAACCAGCGCTAGAGAAAATACTCAAAGAGATTAACTACAAAGAAGAAATAGGTAACACACACCAGAACCAGAGAAATGAGATTTTCCATCCAACAGACAACTAAGATTGGTTATCTGTGGAGATTCATTATTTATGTTAGTCTTTTACCTATGTCTAAATTGTTTTGTTTGCTTTTATTGTTGCTAATTTTTAGAATTTCTAGTTGGAATATTAATATACCTTCAGATATAGCATTTGGAAATATTTTATCCCATTCTATCAGTAACTTAATTTTAACTCTGTTTACATTGTCTTTGGATATACAATATTTTTTTTATTTTTTAGGGAGTTTGTATACTCTTCTGTTGCCTGTGCCATTGAAATCATATCCAAGAAATCACTGCCAATTTCAGTGTTGTGAGGTTTTATGACCCAGATTTTCTTCTAAAAGTTTATAGCCTTAAGATTTATATTTAGGTCTTTTATCTGAGTTAATATTTCTATGTGGGATTAGGTAAGGGTCCAATTTTATTCTTTTCCATTTAAGTATTATTTTTCAACAATATTTAGTTAAAAGATTATTATTTCCACCACCAAATGTTCGTGGAAACCTTGTCAAAAATAACTTGACAATATAGGGAAGAGTTTAGCTCTAGGCTTGTATTTAACTCCAATGGTTTATATATCTGCCTTTAGAACAGTACTACACTGTTTCAATTATTGTAGCTATATATATATATATATATATATATATATATATATATATATATATATATTTTTTTTTTTTTTTTTTTTTTTTGGTGGTACTGGGGTTCCTGGAAGCTCTTCTATCTCCGGACTACACTCCCAGACCTATTTTTACATTTTTATTTGGAAACAGGGTCTCCTAAGCCAGTGCGCGCGAAGCTGGCTTCGAACCTGCGCAATCCTCCTGTCTCTGCCTCCCAAGCGCGGGGATTACAAGCATGCGCCACCACGCCCAGCTATTGTAGCTTTATATGGTTTGAAATCAGAAAATATATATCTTCTAGCTTTGTTCTTTTTTGAGATTGTTTTGCGTATCTAGAGTCCATATTCCATATCAGGATAGATTTTTTTCTGAAAAATAAATAAATAAATGTATGATAGTTTCACCTAAAAAAAAAGAAAAAAATATTCTCTGGTAAGAAAAAAAGCAAAAAGAAATATTGAAATGTTATCGTTAAGTCATCAAAAGCTTGGTATCAGACAAATGAAACTGTTATGTGAGATTATCATCGTTAATATTGGATAAATTGCTATAATACTAGTTTTCAACCACTAAGCCAAGCATGGGAAGGAGGGATGGGGAGGGAACGGGGTGGGGATCGGGTAGGGGCTAACTGGGCGATGTGTGCATGTATGTCTACAAAAGTATTATCTTTATACTATTATGATGTATGAATACAGTGCACCAATAAAAATAAATAAAAAAAAAGGCTCGCTTCTTAGTAAATATTCCTTTTGACAAATAAAGGTCTACTTTAAATTTGTTTAAGAATAAAAGTTACAGTTTCAATTATGTGAACTAATTATGTAAACAGAATCCATTATACTAGAAAAATACCAATTCTATTTATTTTGAACAAATTATTTCTTTTGTATCAGCATATTTACTGATTACTTTTCTTAAATTATATACTAATTACATATAGCTAATATTCATCTGAGAAAGGATTTCTTAAATATAATTGCATAATAGTAATGTATCCATAGTTAACATCTAAGAAAGGGAGGGAGTTAAATAAAAAAAAACATTTGCTTATTTCTTTTTTATTTTTTTTATTATTTTTTCGGTGGTACTTGGGTTCCTGGAAGCCCTTCTACCTCCAGGCTACACTCCCAGACCTATTTGTACATTTTATATTTGGAAACAGGGTCTCCTAAGCCAGCGCACGCGGCTGGCTTCGAACCTGCGAGATCCTCCTGTCTCTGCCTCCCAAGCGTGAGGATTACAAGCGTGCACCACCATGCCAGGTTGCTTATTTCTTAAAGGTAAGGACATACATAAACTTTTAAAAATAATAATCTATGGAGAAAGAAAAGTGGGAGAGAGGGATAAGTGCTATACATCAGAACAATACCTTGTTCTGTAGATTTGACTTTGTATACACTGACAAAGTAACCACATATAAACATTTCAAGTGATTTCAGAACACAGTAATTTGATTCTGAAACCTTAGTGAAATATACCTTAAGAATAGCAACCCCAAAATAACTTATTAAAAACGTTTTATATTTCAGTAAAAAATAATGCTGAAAGTTTCAGTTAAATGAACAAAGACTACTTGAAAGAAGGGCTGTCGCCAAATCTAGGCCAGCAAATACTTTTCAGATGAGCCTGAAGGACCAGAAAACCACCACAGACAACT
This sequence comes from Muscardinus avellanarius, assembly GCF_963383645.1. Classification (NCBI taxonomy): domain Eukaryota; kingdom Metazoa; phylum Chordata; class Mammalia; order Rodentia; family Gliridae; genus Muscardinus; species Muscardinus avellanarius. The sequence goes on along the minus strand of NC_137795.1, from coordinate 33,417,329 downwards.
AAAATACGGACTCTGGAAACAACCTGAAGAAGGAATGCCTGGCTTTCAACAGAATGTATGTCTCTACCATCTTGTACTCCATTAATATATATGGCTACAATGCACCAATTAAAAAAAAAAAAAAAAAAAAACTGCAGCTAGTCCTGAGTGGTGCATGCGTAGAATTCCAGTACTTGCAAGGCTGAAACAGGAAAATAACCAGTTCAAGGACAGTTTCAGTTCAGCACAGCAAGACTCTAAGCAACTTAGTAAGCACCTGTTTCCCAATAAAATAAAAGGGGCTGAGGGTGTAGCTTGATGTAGAATGCCACTGGGGTAATTCCCCAGTACCAGTACCAAGCACACAAAAGGAAGGAAGGAAGGAAGGGAGGGAGGGAGGGAGAGGGGAGGGGAGGGGAGGAAGGAAAGGGGAGGGGAGGGGAGGGGAAGAAGGGGAAGGGGAAAACACTTCAAGTATTCTATTATAATGAAGAAATTATATAATCTGCTATATTAAATTCGTCATGAATTATGCATCTCGCCTTAATCTAATTGCTACCATAGAGAGACAGACAGACAGACAGACATCATATTCTTCATGAAAAAAAAAAATAGTAGCCATCTATGAGTCTTGCTGGGGGAAAAAAATCCAAACCTAAATCTTATTTAGGAAATGCAGAGAAAATCAACTCAAAAAATTCTGACTGTAGAAACACGAAAGGACAAAAAAAAAAAAAAAAAATCTTCTACAAATGCAAAGGAAAAAAAGTGAGTGAGGTGTTGGGAAACTGTGGATTAAAATTTCAATGTGTAGAAATTATTCAAACTGATTTTAACAAAAATACAGTGGAAAGGGAAGAATTGAGGAGGGTGGGAATAATGATATTAACAAGATACTGTTTTTTTTTAAGCTGGTATAATGGTATTATAGTGATTTTTTTAAAAAAAGAATGCTTTTATTTTAAAAAATGCATTATGAAACATTTACAGGTGATATCATACATTGGGAATCTGCTTCAAAATAATATGGAAGGTAGAAAGTAGAGAAAAAGTAAAAAAAGGAGGGAGGGGCTACTGATAGATGTCTAAACTGGGTGTGGCACAGGGAGTTCATTATACCAGTCTCTCTTTTAATTTTTGAAAAATTTTTAAATTTTTTCATTGGTGCATTGTAGTCATACATCTTCAAGGGTCTACAAGATGGCAGAGGCATACATGCACACATCATTTGCCTCTTCCCCAATTCCCTCCTTCTCATGTTTGGCTTTGATATGTTTATGAATGTACTTCATGTACATTAGGGAATTTCCCTTCCCCCCCTCATATTCCCTTCAATTAAGTCACCTTATTTTCTCATCTATGGTTTCTCCTTCCTCATCTAAAGTTCTTCCTATGTATGACCCTTCCACATATTAGGAAGTACATCTGATTTTACTTTTTTGACTGACTAATCTCACTTAGCATAATGTTCTCCAGTTCCATCCATTTCTTCACAAATGACATAATTTTGTTCTTTTTTATGGCTGAGTAAAATTCCACTGTGTACATAGCCCACCGTTTTGTAATCCATTCATCTGTTGATGGACATCTTGGCTGGTTCCATAGTTTGTCAATTGAGAATTGTGTGGCTATGAACATACATACGCATGCATTTGTTTGGTAGTTTGGTTTCCATTCTCTTGGGTAGATACCCAGAAGAGATATTGTTGGGTCATATTCGCTAAAATATTTTTTAAAACAGTATTCATAAAATTTTCTTGAAAAGTAAGTACACCTGCATTTTTCAAACAAACATACAGGGAAATAAATAGCCCATAAACATGGTGTATGTTTATTGTCCAGGATACTAACCTAGAATCAAGAGTTTTTTTATGCTAAAATAGTGGTATAATATACACATGGCTATTTGATTAAGAAAAGCATTACATTATATATAAAACTAAGAAATGAGTTTTAACATCCATTTCATATATGGATAGGCAGATATTTTATATAAAAACTACTGTCCTTCAAAATACCTGTTTTGGGGTTTCATATTGATTCTATAATAATTAGGTCAGGCCTTCATACAAAATTAAATTGAATGATTTCTGCTCCCAAATACTCACAAACAAAAACTGAAGATATATATGAAACAATAATGTAAATGTTATATGTTCCACAATAAAAAGATTTACAAAGTAGAAAATACAAAAAAAGACAATGCCACCAGAAAAAAAAAAAAAATCTCTTTTCTTTATGCTACTTCCCCAAACCAATTACTAATTTTATATGCTTGGTAATTTCCAAAACTAAAATGTCCAAGTGAACAAAGATCCACAAATGCTGAGGCTACTCAAGAATGTACCACAAGAAATGTTTTTTCCAGTGAATACTGAACCCAAGGCCTTGCAAAAATAGAAATGTGAGCTCACACTGAGCTACATTCTCAGCCCAGAAAGTCACTCTAAAATTCAGTGATTCTGTAGGGTAGAGTGCTTGTCTAGCAAGACCCTGGGCTCAGGCCACAGAACTGGGAAAAGGAAAAAAAAGTTCACTGATTCAAAAGTTAAGAGAATAACATTTGATCTAGGCTATTTTATTTTTAAGTCTAAATATATTTAAGGATTTCATTTATACATGGCAACAAAGTAAGAATGTAATGCCTATTTTACATACACTAGTTTTGAGTTTGCAAAATATAATATTTACAACCATATATAAATAATCACAGGCACAATATTATTTTACAAAAGAGAAAATGGCAGCTAGATGGCACTAGCTACAAATTATAATAAACAAATATGTGGTCAGACTTATTGGCCCAAAATAACAAATGCAAAAGAAAGAAAGTCAAAGAGCTTAAAATTCATTTAAATTTATAAATAAAATGTAGAAAAAACTATTTTCATAGGATGTTAAAATCAACTGTTTAGATTCAGTTCACAGCTTTCAAAATCTGTAATCTCAGTATAGGAAATAATAGATATCAATAATTTTGATATAGAAAACTTTAAGAGAAACTATAAAAACATACAGAACTAAATAACACAACTGAGAAAAATTATTATACCAAACTTCTAGATGATATAACAAATTCATACATAACTTAAACTAGACCCACCTGGACTCTTTCCTCAAAGGATCAACTCAGCAAATAAGGAACTAAAGGTGACAAGAATCCACTGTCAATATAGCTACTAAGTATAGCTACTAAGGATGGGTCGACACCCATGCAACTCATGACACCGTAATTATTCAATCTTTAAGTCCAGGAATTCAATCTTTTCTCCTTCTCCGTTGCAATCAAGTACATCTCAAAACAACTTTCTCTGTAGGTCACACTGATTGCTGTTTGTTACAAAGAATTTAAAAATTGAGAAAGATCTGACACTGGCAGTTTTTATTGCAGAAAAATCTGGAACCAGTAGACTCACACTCCAGCAAGCCTGTAACTAGATATAGCTCTACAGCAATACCCACAGTGAATTATAATTTAACTAGTAATACTATAATTCCAATAGTCTTAACACTTATAAAGTTTACCAGATGTTGAGTCCAAGATTTTGTTTTGTTTATTATTATTTTTAAGAAATAAAGACTCCCTATGTTGTGTAGGCTGGTCTCAAATTTCTAAGCTCAAGCGATACTCCTGCCTTAGCCTCCAGAAAAACTGGGATTAAAGAGACAAGCCACCAAACATACAATTTATCGTCATAATGTTACTGTTGTTTTGATTACAGTAACAAGACATTTACCTGCACCTATGCAGCTATCAAAAGTGAGAAAACAAAAGATAAAACAACAACAAAAAAAGAATATTACATTTCTTAAATGGCAGAGACTCTTTTCCTTGGTGGAAGTTAATGCATAAAAATATATGCCCATTTCACAGAGGAATGAGGTCATGTATCTGATTTAAGATTTCCTTTTTCCCCAGTTTAATATGACAACAAAAAAACTCAAAGCAGAATAAATTAGTAGCCTTCAGAAGAATCTAGTGCAGTAAAGGGAAAAGAAAACACAAATAGGAGCTGCAAATTGGAAATTTGTATAATCCATTAAAATGGGAAAGAATAAAGAACATATAAAGAAATTAAAACACTAAAAAAAAGCCCGTTCAAAAAATGGGCAATTGGGCCGGGCGTAGTGGCGCACGCTTGTAATCCCTGCGCTTGGGAGGCAGAGACAGGAGGATCGCGCAGGTTCGAAGCCAGCCACGCTGGCTTAGGAGACCCTGTTTCCAAAAATAAAATAGGTCTGGGAGTGTAGCCCGGAGATAGACGGGCTTCCAGGAACCCCAGTACCACCAAAAAAAAAAAAAAAAAGGCAATTGAACTATACAGATTATGTCTCAAAAGATATACAAATGGCCAAATAATAAATGAAAAAATGTCCAATAGAATTAAAATCAAGTAAATACAGATAAATACTACACTGAGATTTTATTTAACTCCAGTCAGAATGACAATCAAGAATAGAAACAGTAATAAATGCAGATATAAACATAGGGAAATAAGAACTTATCTTATTAAGTATTCAGTATGTAGGTCCTCAAAATATTAAGAAATAAAACTAGAGCTGGGTGTGGCAGTGAATGCTTACAATCCCAGCATTTGGGAGGCTGATACCTGAGGATCGCGGTTCACAGACAGCCTCGGCTACTTAGTGAGGCCCTTTACAACTCAGTGAGACCCTGTTTCAAAATAAAGAATAAAAAATAGGGCTGGGGGTGTCACTTGGAGGTAGAATGTTCCTGGGTTCCATCCTCAGTACCGCAAAAGAAAGAAAGGAAAGAAGGAAGGAAGGAAGGAAGGAAGGAAGGAAGGAAGCAAGCAAGTAAGCAAGCAAGCAAGCAAGCAAACTACCATATGAGCCGGGCGTGGTGGTGCATGCTTGTAAATCCCAGCACTCGTGAGGCTGAGACAGGAGGATCGCGCAGGTTTGAAGCCAGCCTCAGCTACTTAGTGAAGCTCCCAGCAACTTAGGAGACCCTGTTTCCAAATAAAACACAAAAAATAGGTCTGGGAGTAGAGCCTGGAGGTAGAAGGCCCCTGGAGTTCCATTCCCAGTACAAAACAAAACAAAACAAAACAAAACAAAACAAAACTACTGTATGACCTAACTATATCACTTCTCAGTATCTTTCCAAAAGAATTAGAGTACTATATACTCTAGTATATAGCATAATTTGCAATAGTAGCATAATTCACAGTAGCCAAATTTTGGAACCAAGCTAGGTATCCATTAACAGATGAATAAATCTAGAAAATGTGATATGTATATATATATATATATATATATATATATATATATATATATATATATACAAAGAAATTTTACTCAGCCATAACAAAATTATGTCACATGAAGGAAAACGAATGGAACTAGAGAATATTATGCTAAATGAGGTCAGCCATTTTTAGAAAGTCAAGGGTTCTATGTTTTCTTTTATAAGTGAAAGCTAGAGAAAAATAGGAAACAAAAGGGATTTTAGCTAAAAGAAGAAAACAGTAGAATAGTCAAAGGAGATTGGGGGAGGGAGATGAAGTGGAGGAAAAGGAGAAATAATGAAGGAAAGAGTTCAGATAATGCTATGTTCATATGAGAGTGTCACTGCCAATCTCACTAGCATGTACATGTAAGAAAGTATCTGTAAAGAGGATGAAGGGGAGGGAGGTGGGATCAGGAGAGAAACACACTAATTGTAGTCTGTTTGTATCACTTTGAACTTTACTATGATACTATGATATATAATTACTGTGTGTGTGTGTGTGTGTGTGTGTGTGTGTGTGTGTGTGTGCAAGCCTAGAGGCAGGCAACCCTGTATAGGACAGTTACTATTAATCTTATATAAAGGCCAGAAAGAGGAAGGGGAGAGAAGAGAAGAGTAGGCAGATTTGGAGAAATACCAATCAATCATCTTTGTGGTTAACTGTATGTATGGAGCATGAGAAAGTAAGTAGCTATCTCCATAGCTTTTTTTGTGTGTGTGGTACTGGAAATGGAACCCAGAAGCATTCGATCTCTGAACTACACCGCCAGCCCTATTTTTTAATTCTTTATTTTGAAACAGGGTCTCACTGAATTGCAAAGGATCTCACTAAGTAGCTGAGGCTGTCTGCAAACTATGATCCTCTTGTCTCAGCCTCCCAAATACTGGGATTACAAGCATGTGGCACTATATCCGGCCTCCATAGCTTTTTGAGCTTAAGTAAAAACAGGATGAAAAACCAGTCATACTAAACAAGGCAAAAGAGAACAAGCTAAAGGAGGAGAGTGGCTGTTGTTTTGTTTTGTGAATGAAGAGCTGAGTAAAGAATTGAATATGTAGGTGATAAAGGTGTATACATAAGATCTCATGATAGGCAACTGAATATATCAATACATTGCATTTTCAAGTAATTGCTAAGCCAGATATAAAATTTTTAGTTATCACAGAGATCATAATCTTAAAGAAGATCATGAAGACAGCAGTGGCTCAAGATGGAAACTTAGCAAATAACATTTAAGGGGCAGGTAAAGAAAACTAAAGCCCATGAAGGTGACTGAGAAGGCATGTGCATAACCAGTAATGGGTGGAGTCCTATAAGCTAACAATAATATCTTCATAAGAAAGTGATTCACGGTGTCCAAAAGCAAACAGTTCAGCAAGATAAAAATCAGTAAATATTCAGGAGATTTGACAATAGCAACTGTTGATCTTATTGAGAAAAGCATCAATATAGTGAGCATTAAGTCCAGATTGCCATGAATTCAGGAGTGAGTAGGAAGAGATTAGGATTCAAGTCAGGTTTTAAGGCAGCATCAGTAAAGAGTATGTGTAGGTTAGATAAGGTATGACTCATGAAGCAACAGGTGACAGTCTCAAAGGCACTAAGATTATTTGGCCTGTAATAAGTATAAAAGGGACATCTCGGTTTCCAAAACATAAAGTTATTTAAGAGCAAGGAACATACCATATTCAACTTTTATCTCCACATGGCTAGCAAAATTCTTTGAATATAATAGTTACTCAAACATTTGGTGACATGTGAATATGTGAATCAAATCAGTTTCCTTTTCTGATATGTTAAACATATTCTCAAAACAGTGGACTATAAAACACTAATAATAAGCACTGAAATAATCTCACAAAAAATGGGCTAAAAAGAAACATTCTCTAGAAGCACAGAGCTCTACCACTAAGTTATTAAAGATTCATTTATAATTAATGAACTTATTGCACAGATGTCAGAGATAAAGAATGATAGCCCATGCTAGTCTGTTCACTCTTTACCACTCATTGTCTATTTAATAGTTTAATCCCTGATCCATAAACTAAGTATGAAACTAGCACATACTATAAAAGACATGTTTCATGTACCTATTGTGAACTCCATTCACACTCCTAGGAATCACCTTAACCTATCTAATTTTCCCTTCCCAACTGTCCCAACATGATCTAGGCCAAATGGACCTAACACAAAGAGTCAATTTATTGTGTAATGGATAATGATTTCCCTGTGAGACCAGGTTCCATCAGTAATTTGAGATAGATTCTCAATAACCTGAAAAGTTATGAACTGTTGCCAGTTAGTAGATGAACCTGGGAAAGTATATGTACATTCTGGGACTGGCATAGCCATTTAGAGGGGATATGCAGGTCAATGACTAAGCAATGAAGCCAGCTGAAAGACTGGACATGAAACAGATACATGCCTTTCAATGAAATGCCAAAGTAAGAGACTGGCTGCTGAGAGTGTTGAGAGAGTTCAGGCACCAACTTTTTAGTTCCCATTCAGTTTTATATCCATGAATTCTCCTTCCTACATGAGGTTACTAGGGTGTATTTATGGTCCTTAAAGCCAAGAGCCTCAAGCAGAAATATCCTAAAAACAAGCTGAAAGCCAGGAATACACAAATCCTTTTTTCTTTTTTTCTTGGCAGAACTGGGGTTAAATGTCAAACCCAGGGGCATTCTACTTCCAAGCTACATCCTCAGCCCTATTTTTTATTCTGTATTTTGAAACAGGATCTCACTAAGTAGCTGAGGATGGCCACAATCTGCAATCCTCCTGTCTCAGCCTCCCAAGTACGGTGATTACAAGCATACAGCACCACGCACAGCTCCTTTTCATGTTTTTTAAGTCACTAAGTATGCACTACACACTATAACTAACACAGAAGTAGGAATTCTGGCTCCTGTTCCTAGCCCTAGAGGTAATGTGAAACTGGGCAAACAAAATGTCTCTTGAGAGGCCAGGCGTGGTGGCGCACGCTTGTAATCCCCGTGCTTGGGAGGCGGAGACAGGAGGATCGCGCTGGTTCGAAGCCAGCCTTGCTGGCTTAAGAGACTCTGTTTCCACATAAAAATGTTAAAAAATAGGTCTGTGAGTGTAGCCCGTGAGAGTGTATCCCGGAGGTAGAAGGGCTTCCAGGAACCCCAGTACCACCAAAAAAAAAAAAAAAAAAAGTCTCTCGAAATTTGTTTACTTCTAAAAAAAAGACTTGCAGCCAGACACTGTGGCATATGCCTGTAATCCCAGTACTTTGCAGGCTGAGGCAGGAGGCTCCAAACCTCAAAGCAAGCCTCAGCAACTTAGGGAAACCTTGTTTCTAAAGAAAGATGGTTAGGGGTATGCTCAGTAACACCACACACACACACATACACACACAAATTCATTTCATATTCTCTCTCTCTCTCTCTCTCTCTCTCTTTCAGCTAAGTAAGTCTATTCAAAAAAGCAATTCTTGAATCAAATGCAGTATCTATAATATGAAACTTCCTTTAGGAATAAACAAGGTGCTTACCTGATATACTGTTCCCCTCTTGGATTCTTCAAAATTGCCTGTCTAAGGCTGGGCATGGTAACATACTCCCAGTACCTGGGAGACTGAGGAAGATCATAGGTTTAAGGACAGCCTCAGCAATACAGTGAGACTCTCAGCTATCTAGTGAGACCCTGTTTTGAAAACAAAATAAAAAGGGCTGGGAGTGTAGCTATGAGATACAACACCCCTAGGTTCAATCCTCAGTAAAACACGTGTGCACGCGCGCGCACACACACACACACACACACACACACACACACACACACGTTTGTCTACTATACATTAAAACATCTCCTAAGAGTTCATATGAAGGAACAGATAACAGAACACAGTTCTATAGATCACCAACCTCTAAATCACACGAATGACTCCCACCATGGAAGACCACAACCTATAACCAGTTTAATGGCTTAGCACCAGTTTAATGGCTTAGCAGAAAAGCTCTATCAAATAATACAAGAAACCTAGAATGAATTGAGACTGATTTATCCAATTGGATCTTCTCTTGAAATTTTTAGTTCATGGTAACAGGGATAAAAGAAGCAGAGTGAGCCAGGAGTGGTGAAGCATGTCTGTAATCGCAGTACTTGGAAGGCTGAGATGAAGTTCACAGGTTTGAGGCCAGCCTCAGTCACTTAGCAAAATCTTGTGTGTATGCACATGTGTGAATAGTTATTAAGTATACATTACCCACTATAACACACACACACACACACACATACACACACACACACACACACACACTTAGGGCTGAGTTGTAGCTCACAGGGAGAATGTCACTGTGTTCAATCCCTAGAATCCCCCCCAAAAAAACAAAAAGCAGCAACAGTAGCAGTGTCATACACAGTAACCGAGAGAACCAATCAAAATAGCCTAATGCCAGCATAGGGACTGACAAAAGCCTAATGCCAGAAAAGTCACTGCATTGCTCGATCTATATTACATACACAAGATGACCTTCTGGTAGTCTGGTATGTGCTACATTTGTAACTCTGCACCTTCATCTATATGAAACCAGGCAACCATTTCTGTTAGATTATGAAGCCTAGATACCTATTAAGGCTTTTTTTTTTTTTTTTTACTGATTACACCATGTACCCTTATAATAAAATTCTTGTCACCTGAGATAATTTCAGAATCCCTCTGTGACTTGCAAACTTAAAAAAACATTCTAATATATTCAATATTCTTCATAAAGTTAAATGTATTCTACCAATTTGTCAGTAGGTATCTACCCTCTAAGACAAAAGTGAAAAAATGACTTACAGATTATTTTCTTAATACTACAAATATGTTTATGTAACAGTGTGAGATGGAGCTGCAGGTTCTTGTTCTTAGCTAATTTTAGAAAAAAATAGCCAGAACTGTTCTAATGTAAACTTCTGCAATTTTTATTATAACAAAGTTAGAGACAGAAATTATAAAGAACTATGTCAGAGAGAGAGTGACAGAGTAGAGTGCCTTGAATATAAGACACTAAAGTTTTTGAATAGCAAACAGCTTGTATAAAGATTATTATCTCTCATCTTTGCTTAACCAATAGTCTTCGTGACTCGATTAGGTGTAGGTCTGCTCATTAATTCTAGGGCAAGCCTTCTGATAAGATTATGAGGATTCATTTATCTTACATCCTGTTTAGTCCTTCCATTTGCTTCTGACCTAATGTAGGTGTAGGCCGGCCTGTTTCCTGCCCAAGACCAGGTCTTTGCTAAGACCCAAAACGTTTTACTTGATTGACAAAGTCAGGGATCACATGGTATCTGCCTTCTTTGAGGAATACCTGTACCATCCTCCCACATCTTTGGGGAATTTTAGCCTGACTGCTAGAAATTATTTATTACTTGTCTTTAAAATACAAAGGCCCTGGGCTACAACTCTTTTGTGTTCTTGCTAATCACTTTTGGAGCCCAGAACTCTGCAGGGTAACAGCCGCCTGCCTGAGTGTCTGCAGCACACCCAAACTCTGACTACTTTCTAAATTTTGGAAATTAATACCAAAGCTATTTTCCAATACATTTTGAAATTAGTACCAAAGCCATTTCCCAATATCAGCACAGTTTACACTCCTATCTAAAGCACCACTTATTTGAACCACCATTTATTTGAACCATTTAACCTCAAAAGCATATGGAATATGATTTCTATTTAACCTATCTTAAAGTTTATTCTAAATTTTCTATAATACCAATTTATCAAAGGTAACAAAGAATTGTTTTAATAAACATTGTATAGTAATAATATGACCTCAAATTTAGACACTCAAAACACAACTGTCAAGCCCCACCAAGTGACTTCATAGCAAAGGTGGCAACAAGGAAAGCTGACCTGCACTTAAGCCAACTAAAACCTATAAATAAGTGCCTGAAAGCATCCAAGATTACTTCAGTGTTGCCACTTCTTTTTTCTCTTCCTTTTTTCTCATACAATAAATGGAGTGAAACTTACTTAGACCTATAAAATCACTACCATAGGCTCTAAGAACATAAATACAATGAGAAAAGGAATGAAGGAAAACAACTTTCCCTCAACTTGAATTAAAGGACCAAATCAAAATTATAAAAAAAATAAGCCACTCCAAAGACAACATTGGTTGAAAATCTATTTGTATCAAAAAAAATTTTCATATCTTAAAAATATAGATCTTTGGCTTATTTTCTTTGTCAAGTTAGCATAATGAAAGGGGGGGGAAGCTAGCTAGGGAGACATAAACTGGTGCAACCATTGTGCAAAACAGTTTGACTGTTACTTCAAAGGTTAAACAGAATTATCATGTGGACTAGCAAGCCCACTCCTAGTTATATACCCAAAAAACATAGAAAGCAGGTACTCAATCTATGTACACATGCATTCATAGCAGCTCTACTTACGATAGCAAAAAGGTTTGAAGAGCCCAAATGTCTATCATTGAACAAAGAGGTGAACTGCAGTATCTATAAATAATGGAGTATCACTTATTCATGAAAAGGAATGAAGTACTGATAACATGCTACAGTATGGCTGAACCTTGAAATCAAGTAAAAAAAAGATACAAAAGGCCAAAGATTATATATGATTATGATTTCCCTCCCCCACATACTTATTTGTAATTTTGCTTTCCATAGTTTCAGTTTTCTGTGGTTGACTTCAGGACTGAAATATTATCCAGAAATGCCAGAAAGAAACAATTCTTAAGTTTTAAGTTGTACAATGTTCTGAATAGCATGATGAAATCTCAATTAGGGACACGAATACATTCCTTTGTGCAGGGCATCCACACTGTATACACTATCAACCCATTAATCATTTAGTAGCAGTCTTGGCTATCAGATTAACTGTCTTGGTACTATAATGTTGATGGCAAAGTAATCCGTAGTAACCTAATGCAAAGTCACAGTATATCATTCTTCTCCACTTCATCTTATCATAGAAACACTGCTGTCATTTCACATTATCACAACAAAGTACAATATTGAAAGACAATATTCACAAGCTTTTAGTATAGTTATAATTATCCTATTTTATTAGTCATTATTATTCTTACTCTCTCTAATGTAAATTAAACTTGACAATAAGTATGTATGCAGCCAGGCACAGTGGAGCATACCTGTAATCACTGTACTTGGGAGGCTGAGAGAGGAGGATTAATCACCCATTCACTTCAGCCCTTGTTAACCTTGTGAGACCTTGTTACAAAATAACAAAATACAGCTAGAGTATAGCTTAGGGGTAGAACACCTCTGTGTTCAATCACAGTAAAACAAAAGAAAAACTACATAAATATATACATATGTTTATATATGTATATAAATACACACACATCTGCATAAGAAAAATAGTACACACACACACACACACACACACACACGGTTCAGTGCTAGGTGAGTAGGTGAGGTTTCAGTTATCCATGAAGGGATCTTGGAACATATGCCTCAAAACTCAGCAGGGCTACTGTATATGAAATACCCAGAATAAGTACATCCATGGAAACAGAAATCAGATTGGTGGTGGCCAGGGCCTGGGGGGAGAGGAACAGGAAGAAACTGCTTAAAAGATGTTATAGTTTGGATCTAGCACAGCCTCTAAAACCTCATGAGGTAGGCAACACAGCATGGCTAAAGGAGATGGGTCAATGGTGGCATGACTCTGAGGACAGTATTTGTCCCTGACATGTGTGTGTGAGGGCTCTCACTCAATCTTCCTGTCTCTGTCTCCTATTCTGCTTCCTGGATGCCAGGAGCTCAGCAGCTTTCTTCCACAAGCTGCCACCAGGAAGTTCCTGCCTTGGAACCAGCTGATTAGGGACTAAACCTTTGAAACATTGAGCCAAATAAAACTTTCCACCTCTAAGCTGTTTTTACTGGTATTTTGTTCACCCTGACAAAATTATATAAATAATTTAAAAAGCTGACTAATATAACAGAGATGGTCTTTCTTTGGGGGTAATAATAAACCCGCTTTAAGCCGGGCGTGGTGGCGCACGCTTGTAATCCCCGCGCTTGGAAGGCTGAGACAGGAGGATTGCGTAGGTTCGAAGCCAACCTCAGCTACTTAGTAAGGCTCTCAGCAACTTAGTGAGACCCTGTTTCCAAATAAAATATAAAATAGGTCTTGGAGTATAGCCCGGAGGTAGAAAGCCTCTGGGTTCCACCCCCAGTACCACCAAAAAAAAAAAAAAAAGAAACCCTGTTTCAAATATAGTAATAATAATAATAATAATAATAATAATAATAATAGTAAATAAACCCGCTTTAAACTAGACAGAGGTGGTGGTTGAACAACTTTGAGAACATACTCAATGAATCATTCAATTTAAAATGGCTAATATATTGCCAATGTTACCTCAATTTATAAAAAGATTTAAAAAGAAAATCAGATCAATTGTTAGAAAACACAATTTTTAGGCCCAAGGTCTAGGCTAGTTACTTAGAGCTAATTTCTCTAGGCCTCTACTTCTTCATTTGTAAAACACTTTGGGAAGAGATGGTACTTAAGGTCCTGCTCATTAGCTGGGGTTCCATATCTGCAGCACTGAGTTTTTAAAGAATTGTATCATACTGGAATTTATCTGAAACACAACCCATGATGTACTGATTAATGTTCTTGCCAACAGTTTTACAGGAAAGTCACTAGAAAGTTTACTGTAACTGTTTCCCATACAGATTCTAAGTAAAAAATGAACATATGTATTAAAAGATATGCAGTGAAAGCAATTCTGCAAAGAGTACAATGAATGTTTTGCAAGATTATAGTCTTCTAGCAGTCAAACCAAAGGCAAAAGTCAAGAAGCTAACCACAATTAAAAATAAGCTCACACACACACATACACACACAAAATTTGTGAGGGATGCTGGGGATTGAACACAGAGGCTATTCTATCTCCAAGCTATATACACTCCCTTTCTTTTTTGTTTTTTTTTTTTTTTTTTGGTTTGTTTGTTTTTGCAGTACTGGAGATGGAACCCAGGGGCATTCTACCTCCAAACTACACCTATAGCCCTATTTTTTATTCTTTATTTTGAAACAGGATCTCATTGAATTGTGGAGGGCCTCACTAAGTAGTAGCTGAGGCTGGCTGCGAACCGGGATCCTCCTGCCTCAGCCTCCCAAATTCTGGGATTACAAGCCTGCACCACCACACCCGGCAGCCATTTTTTTTCCCTTAGTTGGAAAGAGGGTCTAACTAGGTTGCTCAATAGCCTCACTAAATTACCAAGGCTGGCTCCAAGTACTGGGATTTCAAGCATGCATCACCAGTCTCAGTTATAATAATCATTTTTAAAAAGCAGGCAATCTATTAAAAATTGAATTAAATTACTCTTGAACATTTTTCCCAGTATAAATTCTGTCAAGCTTTGAAAGGTACTGAGTTTCATATAGTCTGTGGCCACTGAATATTCTGTACTTGTAATTAGAGTTGATCCACCTAAAATCAAGTAAGCTACAAAAAATAAAGAATCTCACCATCCAACTTTTATTAGGGTTATAGACTATAACAAAGCCAACTAAGAAAAGCTAATATTTTCCTCAGGAAGCAGTGTTGTATATGTTCCCACATAACAAATATTAGCCTGAGTTACCAGAATTTCCTACCATATAAAAAAATAATTTTGGCCTAGAAACTTTCAACAAAATAATGTTGCCTGTCATAGCCAAGGAAAAATAAGCCTTAAAAGGATTTTATAAGTAGTCTGAATCTGTATGAAATTAAACTGTAAAATGTACCCCCAGATGACTATAATAATTGACTTCCTGGTCAGAATTATTATATTTATTTATTTTTTTAATTTATTTATTTTTTTGGTGGTACTGGGGTTCCTGGAAACCCTTCTACCTCTGGGTTACACTCCCAGACCTATTTTTATATTATTTTTATTTGGAAACAGGGTCTTTTAAGCCAGCGCGGCTGACTTCGAACCTGCGTAATCCTCCTGTCTCCACCTCCCAAGTGCTGGGATTACAAGTGTGCGCCACTACGCCCGGCCAGAATTATTTAACAAATACACATTTAGTTTTAGAAAAATGAGTGATATTAATATCCACCTAAACGACAGGTAAATCAATAAAAGAAATTAAAAAAACTAAAGTAAAACAAGTACCCTTTGGTAAAATTGCT